>NW_028256853.1:0-237542 GCF_048593485.1 Apis florea
ACGTGTATCTCGCTTGTTTTTGGAGATATTAAAAAATGTTTCGAATAAAAGTTACGTGATTTCGGGGGAGGAACATTGTGACGTCATTTATTTTTTTATAAGTAGAAGCGTAACGGATTTATAAAAAGGAACGTTGTTTTTTTAAATGAAACTCTACATTTTTTAATACACCAGTTGGTGCCTCCTGGCATTCTCTATAAAAAAGTATTAAGCCATATATAGTAAAAAACCTACAGTTTAAGAGATAAACAAATTTAATTAAATTAATTAAATTTAAAAATATCTTTTTAACTAATGGTTTTTTGCTAAAAGTGTCTTAGTACTTTTTTATAGAAGATACTATGGTACATCGACCGATGCTATAAAAAGTGCACGATGCCATTTAAAAAATAAAGTTGAGCATTAAAAGTTTTTTATGAGTCCACCTACGAAAAAAAGTGAGGGCACCAGATTATAGCCCTTTCGAAACCATTCAACTTTTATTCCAAACTTTTTTCGATATTGTTAATAATAAACGAGATATTTAACAAAAAGGATGAATGACGAAATTCCCGGGATTGAAGAAAAATTTTTGTCCAAAAATGCGATTTTGTATTAGGAGAACATGATATGATAGGAGGTCGATCGAAAAATTTTTCCAAAAAATCACGTGTATCTCGCTTGTTTTTGGAGATATTAAAAAATGTTTCGAATAAAAGTTACGTGATTTCGGGGGAGGAACATTGTGACGTCATTTATTTTTTTATAAGTAGAAGCGTAACGGATTTATAAAAAGGAACGTTGTTTTTTTAAATGAAACTCTACATTTTTTAATACACCAGTTGGTGCCTCCTGGCATTCTCTATAAAAAAGTATTAAGCCATATATAGTAAAAAACCTACAGTTTAAGAGATAAACAAATTTAATTAAATTAATTAAATTTAAAAATATCTTTTTAACTAATGGTTTTTTGCTAAAAGTGTCTTAGTACTTTTTTATAGAAGATACTATGGTACATCGACCGATGCTATAAAAAGTGCACGATGCCATTTAAAAAATAAAGTTGAGCATTAAAAGTTTTTTATGAGTCCACCTACGAAAAAAAGTGAGGGCACCAGATTATAGCCCTTTCGAAACCATTCAACTTTTATTCCAAACTTTTTTCGATATTGTTAATAATAAACGAGATATTTAACAAAAAGGATGAATGACGAAATTCCCGGGATTGAAGAAAAATTTTTGTCCAAAAATGCGATTTTGTATTAGGAGAACATGATATGATAGGAGGTCGATCGAAAAATTTTTCCAAAAAATCACGTGTATCTCGCTTGTTTTTGGAGATATTAAAAAATGTTTCGAATAAAAGTTACGTGATTTCGGGGGAGGAACATTGTGACGTCATTTATTTTTTTATAAGTAGAAGCGTAACGGATTTATAAAAAGGAACGTTGTTTTTTTAAATGAAACTCTACATTTTTTAATACACCAGTTGGTGCCTCCTGGCATTCTCTATAAAAAAGTATTAAGCCATATATAGTAAAAAACCTACAGTTTAAGAGATAAACAAATTTAATTAAATTAATTAAATTTAAAAATATCTTTTTAACTAATGGTTTTTTGCTAAAAGTGTCTTAGTACTTTTTTATAGAAGATACTATGGTACATCGACCGATGCTATAAAAAGTGCACGATGCCATTTAAAAAATAAAGTTGAGCATTAAAAGTTTTTTATGAGTCCACCTACGAAAAAAAGTGAGGGCACCAGATTATAGCCCTTTCGAAACCATTCAACTTTTATTCCAAACTTTTTTCGATATTGTTAATAATAAACGAGATATTTAACAAAAAGGATGAATGACGAAATTCCCGGGATTGAAGAAAAATTTTTGTCCAAAAATGCGATTTTGTATTAGGAGAACATGATATGATAGGAGGTCGATCGAAAAATTTTTCCAAAAAATCACGTGTATCTCGCTTGTTTTTGGAGATATTAAAAAATGTTTCGAATAAAAGTTACGTGATTTCGGGGGAGGAACATTGTGACGTCATTTATTTTTTTATAAGTAGAAGCGTAACGGATTTATAAAAAGGAACGTTGTTTTTTTAAATGAAACTCTACATTTTTTAATACACCAGTTGGTGCCTCCTGGCATTCTCTATAAAAAAGTATTAAGCCATATATAGTAAAAAACCTACAGTTTAAGAGATAAACAAATTTAATTAAATTAATTAAATTTAAAAATATCTTTTTAACTAATGGTTTTTTGCTAAAAGTGTCTTAGTACTTTTTTATAGAAGATACTATGGTACATCGACCGATGCTATAAAAAGTGCACGATGCCATTTAAAAAATAAAGTTGAGCATTAAAAGTTTTTTATGAGTCCACCTACGAAAAAAAGTGAGGGCACCAGATTATAGCCCTTTCGAAACCATTCAACTTTTATTCCAAACTTTTTTCGATATTGTTAATAATAAACGAGATATTTAACAAAAAGGATGAATGACGAAATTCCCGGGATTGAAGAAAAATTTTTGTCCAAAAATGCGATTTTGTATTAGGAGAACATGATATGATAGGAGGTCGATCGAAAAATTTTTCCAAAAAATCACGTGTATCTCGCTTGTTTTTGGAGATATTAAAAAATGTTTCGAATAAAAGTTACGTGATTTCGGGGGAGGAACATTGTGACGTCATTTATTTTTTTATAAGTAGAAGCGTAACGGATTTATAAAAAGGAACGTTGTTTTTTTAAATGAAACTCTACATTTTTTAATACACCAGTTGGTGCCTCCTGGCATTCTCTATAAAAAAGTATTAAGCCATATATAGTAAAAAACCTACAGTTTAAGAGATAAACAAATTTAATTAAATTAATTAAATTTAAAAATATCTTTTTAACTAATGGTTTTTTGCTAAAAGTGTCTTAGTACTTTTTTATAGAAGATACTATGGTACATCGACCGATGCTATAAAAAGTGCACGATGCCATTTAAAAAATAAAGTTGAGCATTAAAAGTTTTTTATGAGTCCACCTACGAAAAAAAGTGAGGGCACCAGATTATAGCCCTTTCGAAACCATTCAACTTTTATTCCAAACTTTTTTCGATATTGTTAATAATAAACGAGATATTTAACAAAAAGGATGAATGACGAAATTCCCGGGATTGAAGAAAAATTTTTGTCCAAAAATGCGACTTTGTATTAGGAGAACATGATATGATAGGAGGTCGATCGAAAAATTTTTCCAAAAAATCACGTGTATCTCGCTTGTTTTTGGAGATATTAAAAAATGTTTCGAATAAAAGTTACGTGATTTCGGGGGAGGAACATTGTGACGTCATTTATTTTTTTATAAGTAGAAGCGTAACGGATTTATAAAAAGGAACGTTGTTTTTTTAAATGAAACTCTACATTTTTTAATACACCAGTTGGTGCCTCCTGGCATTCTCTATAAAAAAGTATTAAGCCATATATAGTAAAAAACCTACAGTTTAAGAGATAAACAAATTTAATTAAATTAATTAAATTTAAAAATATCTTTTTAACTAATGGTTTTTTGCTAAAAGTGTCTTAGTACTTTTTTATAGAAGATACTATGGTACATCGACCGATGCTATAAAAAGTGCACGATGCCATTTAAAAAATAAAGTTGAGCATTAAAAGTTTTTTATGAGTCCACCTACGAAAAAAAGTGAGGGCACCAGATTATAGCCCTTTCGAAACCATTCAACTTTTATTCCAAACTTTTTTCGATATTGTTAATAATAAACGAGATATTTAACAAAAAGGATGAATGACGAAATTCCCGGGATTGAAGAAAAATTTTTGTCCAAAAATGCGATTTTGTATTAGGAGAACATGATATGATAGGAGGTCGATCGAAAAATTTTTCCAAAAAATCACGTGTATCTCGCTTGTTTTTGGAGATATTAAAAAATGTTTCGAATAAAAGTTACGTGATTTCGGGGGAGGAACATTGTGACGTCATTTATTTTTTTATAAGTAGAAGCGTAACGGATTTATAAAAAGGAACGTTGTTTTTTTAAATGAAACTCTACATTTTTTAATACACCAGTTGGTGCCTCCTGGCATTCTCTATAAAAAAGTATTAAGCCATATATAGTAAAAAACCTACAGTTTAAGAGATAAACAAATTTAATTAAATTAATTAAATTTAAAAATATCTTTTTAACTAATGGTTTTTTGCTAAAAGTGTCTTAGTACTTTTTTATAGAAGATACTATGGTACATCGACCGATGCTATAAAAAGTGCACGATGCCATTTAAAAAATAAAGTTGAGCATTAAAAGTTTTTTATGAGTCCACCTACGAAAAAAAGTGAGGGCACCAGATTATAGCCCTTTCGAAACCATTCAACTTTTATTCCAAACTTTTTTCGATATTGTTAATAATAAACGAGATATTTAACAAAAAGGATGAATGACGAAATTCCCGGGATTGAAGAAAAATTTTTGTCCAAAAATGCGATTTTGTATTAGGAGAACATGATATGATAGGAGGTCGATCGAAAAATTTTTCCAAAAAATCACGTGTATCTCGCTTGTTTTTGGAGATATTAAAAAATGTTTCGAATAAAAGTTACGTGATTTCGGGGGAGGAACATTGTGACGTCATTTATTTTTTTATAAGTAGAAGCGTAACGGATTTATAAAAAGGAACGTTGTTTTTTTAAATGAAACTCTACATTTTTTAATACACCAGTTGGTGCCTCCTGGCATTCTCTATAAAAAAGTATTAAGCCATATATAGTAAAAAACCTACAGTTTAAGAGATAAACAAATTTAATTAAATTAATTAAATTTAAAAATATCTTTTTAACTAATGGTTTTTTGCTAAAAGTGTCTTAGTACTTTTTTATAGAAGATACTATGGTACATCGACCGATGCTATAAAAAGTGCACGATGCCATTTAAAAAATAAAGTTGAGCATTAAAAGTTTTTTATGAGTCCACCTACGAAAAAAAGTGAGGGCACCAGATTATAGCCCTTTCGAAACCATTCAACTTTTATTCCAAACTTTTTTCGATATTGTTAATAATAAACGAGATATTTAACAAAAAGGATGAATGACGAAATTCCCGGGATTGAAGAAAAATTTTTGTCCAAAAATGCGACTTTGTATTAGGAGAACATGATATGATAGGAGGTCGATCGAAAAATTTTTCCAAAAAATCACGTGTATCTCGCTTGTTTTTGGAGATATTAAAAAATGTTTCGAATAAAAGTTACGTGATTTCGGGGGAGGAACATTGTGACGTCATTTATTTTTTTATAAGTAGAAGCGTAACGGATTTATAAAAAGGAACGTTGTTTTTTTAAATGAAACTCTACATTTTTTAATACACCAGTTGGTGCCTCCTGGCATTCTCTATAAAAAAGTATTAAGCCATATATAGTAAAAAACCTACAGTTTAAGAGATAAACAAATTTAATTAAATTAATTAAATTTAAAAATATCTTTTTAACTAATGGTTTTTTGCTAAAAGTGTCTTAGTACTTTTTTATAGAAGATACTATGGTACATCGACCGATGCTATAAAAAGTGCACGATGCCATTTAAAAAATAAAGTTGAGCATTAAAAGTTTTTTATGAGTCCACCTACGAAAAAAAGTGAGGGCACCAGATTATAGCCCTTTCGAAACCATTCAACTTTTATTCCAAACTTTTTTCGATATTGTTAATAATAAACGAGATATTTAACAAAAAGGATGAATGACGAAATTCCCGGGATTGAAGAAAAATTTTTGTCCAAAAATGCGACTTTGTATTAGGAGAACATGATATGATAGGAGGTCGATCGAAAAATTTTTCCAAAAAATCACGTGTATCTCGCTTGTTTTTGGAGATATTAAAAAATGTTTCGAATAAAAGTTACGTGATTTCGGGGGAGGAACATTGTGACGTCATTTATTTTTTTATAAGTAGAAGCGTAACGGATTTATAAAAAGGAACGTTGTTTTTTTAAATGAAACTCTACATTTTTTAATACACCAGTTGGTGCCTCCTGGCATTCTCTATAAAAAAGTATTAAGCCATATATAGTAAAAAACCTACAGTTTAAGAGATAAACAAATTTAATTAAATTAATTAAATTTAAAAATATCTTTTTAACTAATGGTTTTTTGCTAAAAGTGTCTTAGTACTTTTTTATAGAAGATACTATGGTACATCGACCGATGCTATAAAAAGTGCACGATGCCATTTAAAAAATAAAGTTGAGCATTAAAAGTTTTTTATGAGTCCACCTACGAAAAAAAGTGAGGGCACCAGATTATAGCCCTTTCGAAACCATTCAACTTTTATTCCAAACTTTTTTCGATATTGTTAATAATAAACGAGATATTTAACAAAAAGGATGAATGACGAAATTCCCGGGATTGAAGAAAAATTTTTGTCCAAAAATGCGACTTTGTATTAGGAGAACATGATATGATAGGAGGTCGATCGAAAAATTTTTCCAAAAAATCACGTGTATCTCGCTTGTTTTTGGAGATATTAAAAAATGTTTCGAATAAAAGTTACGTGATTTCGGGGGAGGAACATTGTGACGTCATTTATTTTTTTATAAGTAGAAGCGTAACGGATTTATAAAAAGGAACGTTGTTTTTTTAAATGAAACTCTACATTTTTTAATACACCAGTTGGTGCCTCCTGGCATTCTCTATAAAAAAGTATTAAGCCATATATAGTAAAAAACCTACAGTTTAAGAGATAAACAAATTTAATTAAATTAATTAAATTTAAAAATATCTTTTTAACTAATGGTTTTTTGCTAAAAGTGTCTTAGTACTTTTTTATAGAAGATACTATGGTACATCGACCGATGCTATAAAAAGTGCACGATGCCATTTAAAAAATAAAGTTGAGCATTAAAAGTTTTTTATGAGTCCACCTACGAAAAAAAGTGAGGGCACCAGATTATAGCCCTTTCGAAACCATTCAACTTTTATTCCAAACTTTTTTCGATATTGTTAATAATAAACGAGATATTTAACAAAAAGGATGAATGACGAAATTCCCGGGATTGAAGAAAAATTTTTGTCCAAAAATGCGACTTTGTATTAGGAGAACATGATATGATAGGAGGTCGATCGAAAAATTTTTCCAAAAAATCACGTGTATCTCGCTTGTTTTTGGAGATATTAAAAAATGTTTCGAATAAAAGTTACGTGATTTCGGGGGAGGAACATTGTGACGTCATTTATTTTTTTATAAGTAGAAGCGTAACGGATTTATAAAAAGGAACGTTGTTTTTTTAAATGAAACTCTACATTTTTTAATACACCAGTTGGTGCCTCCTGGCATTCTCTATAAAAAAGTATTAAGCCATATATAGTAAAAAACCTACAGTTTAAGAGATAAACAAATTTAATTAAATTAATTAAATTTAAAAATATCTTTTTAACTAATGGTTTTTTGCTAAAAGTGTCTTAGTACTTTTTTATAGAAGATACTATGGTACATCGACCGATGCTATAAAAAGTGCACGATGCCATTTAAAAAATAAAGTTGAGCATTAAAAGTTTTTTATGAGTCCACCTACGAAAAAAAGTGAGGGCACCAGATTATAGCCCTTTCGAAACCATTCAACTTTTATTCCAAACTTTTTTCGATATTGTTAATAATAAACGAGATATTTAACAAAAAGGATGAATGACGAAATTCCCGGGATTGAAGAAAAATTTTTGTCCAAAAATGCGATTTTGTATTAGGAGAACATGATATGATAGGAGGTCGATCGAAAAATTTTTCCAAAAAATCACGTGTATCTCGCTTGTTTTTGGAGATATTAAAAAATGTTTCGAATAAAAGTTACGTGATTTCGGGGGAGGAACATTGTGACGTCATTTATTTTTTTATAAGTAGAAGCGTAACGGATTTATAAAAAGGAACGTTGTTTTTTTAAATGAAACTCTACATTTTTTAATACACCAGTTGGTGCCTCCTGGCATTCTCTATAAAAAAGTATTAAGCCATATATAGTAAAAAACCTACAGTTTAAGAGATAAACAAATTTAATTAAATTAATTAAATTTAAAAATATCTTTTTAACTAATGGTTTTTTGCTAAAAGTGTCTTAGTACTTTTTTATAGAAGATACTATGGTACATCGACCGATGCTATAAAAAGTGCACGATGCCATTTAAAAAATAAAGTTGAGCATTAAAAGTTTTTTATGAGTCCACCTACGAAAAAAAGTGAGGGCACCAGATTATAGCCCTTTCGAAACCATTCAACTTTTATTCCAAACTTTTTTCGATATTGTTAATAATAAACGAGATATTTAACAAAAAGGATGAATGACGAAATTCCCGGGATTGAAGAAAAATTTTTGTCCAAAAATGCGATTTTGTATTAGGAGAACATGATATGATAGGAGGTCGATCGAAAAATTTTTCCAAAAAATCACGTGTATCTCGCTTGTTTTTGGAGATATTAAAAAATGTTTCGAATAAAAGTTACGTGATTTCGGGGGAGGAACATTGTGACGTCATTTATTTTTTTATAAGTAGAAGCGTAACGGATTTATAAAAAGGAACGTTGTTTTTTTAAATGAAACTCTACATTTTTTAATACACCAGTTGGTGCCTCCTGGCATTCTCTATAAAAAAGTATTAAGCCATATATAGTAAAAAACCTACAGTTTAAGAGATAAACAAATTTAATTAAATTAATTAAATTTAAAAATATCTTTTTAACTAATGGTTTTTTGCTAAAAGGGTCTTAGTACTTTTTTATAGAAGATACTATGGTACATCGACCGATGCTATAAAAAGTGCACGATGCCATTTAAAAAATAAAGTTGAGCATTAAAAGTTTTTTATGAGTCCACCTACGAAAAAAAGTGAGGGCACCAGATTATAGCCCTTTCGAAACCATTCAACTTTTATTCCAAACTTTTTTCGATATTGTTAATAATAAACGAGATATTTAACAAAAAGGATGAATGACGAAATTCCCGGGATTGAAGAAAAATTTTTGTCCAAAAATGCGATTTTGTATTAGGATAACATGATATGATAGGAGGTCGATCGAAAAATTTTTCCAAAAAATCACGTGTATCTCGCTTGTTTTTGGAGATATTAAAAAATGTTTCGAATAAAAGTTACGTGATTTCGGGGGAGGAACATTGTGACGTCATTTATTTTTTTATAAGTAGAAGCGTAACGGATTTATAAAAAGGAACGTTGTTTTTTTAAATGAAACTCTACATTTTTTAATACACCAGTTGGTGCCTCCTGGCATTCTCTATAAAAAAGTATTAAGCCATATATAGTAAAAAACCTACAGTTTAAGAGATAAACAAATTTAATTAAATTAATTAAATTTAAAAATATCTTTTTAACTAATGGTTTTTTGCTAAAAGGGTCTTAGTACTTTTTTATAGAAGATACTATGGTACATCGACCGATGCTATAAAAAGTGCACGATGCCATTTAAAAAATAAAGTTGAGCATTAAAAGTTTTTTATGAGTCCACCTACGAAAAAAAGTGAGGGCACCAGATTATAGCCCTTTCGAAACCATTCAACTTTTATTCCAAACTTTTTTCGATATTGTTAATAATAAACGAGATATTTAACAAAAAGGATGAATGACGAAATTCCCGGGATTGAAGAAAAATTTTTGTCCAAAAATGCGATTTTGTATTAGGAGAACATGATATGATAGGAGGTCGATCGAAAAATTTTTCCAAAAAATCACGTGTATCTCGCTTGTTTTTGGAGATATTAAAAAATGTTTCGAATAAAAGTTACGTGATTTCGGGGGAGGAACATTGTGACGTCATTTATTTTTTTATAAGTAGAAGCGTAACGGATTTATAAAAAGGAACGTTGTTTTTTTAAATGAAACTCTACATTTTTTAATACACCAGTTGGTGCCTCCTGGCATTCTCTATAAAAAAGTATTAAGCCATATATAGTAAAAAACCTACAGTTTAAGAGATAAACAAATTTAATTAAATTAATTAAATTTAAAAATATCTTTTTAACTAATGGTTTTTTGCTAAAAGTGTCTTAGTACTTTTTTATAGAAGATACTATGGTACATCGACCGATGCTATAAAAAGTGCACGATGCCATTTAAAAAATAAAGTTGAGCATTAAAAGTTTTTTATGAGTCCACCTACGAAAAAAAGTGAGGGCACCAGATTATAGCCCTTTCGAAACCATTCAACTTTTATTCCAAACTTTTTTCGATATTGTTAATAATAAACGAGATATTTAACAAAAAGGATGAATGACGAAATTCCCGGGATTGAAGAAAAATTTTTGTCCAAAAATGCGATTTTGTATTAGGAGAACATGATATGATAGGAGGTCGATCGAAAAATTTTTCCAAAAAATCACGTGTATCTCGCTTGTTTTTGGAGATATTAAAAAATGTTTCGAATAAAAGTTACGTGATTTCGGGGGAGGAACATTGTGACGTCATTTATTTTTTTATAAGTAGAAGCGTAACGGATTTATAAAAAGGAACGTTGTTTTTTTAAATGAAACTCTACATTTTTTAATACACCAGTTGGTGCCTCCTGGCATTCTCTATAAAAAAGTATTAAGCCATATATAGTAAAAAACCTACAGTTTAAGAGATAAACAAATTTAATTAAATTAATTAAATTTAAAAATATCTTTTTAACTAATGGTTTTTTGCTAAAAGTGTCTTAGTACTTTTTTATAGAAGATACTATGGTACATCGACCGATGCTATAAAAAGTGCACGATGCCATTTAAAAAATAAAGTTGAGCATTAAAAGTTTTTTATGAGTCCACCTACGAAAAAAAGTGAGGGCACCAGATTATAGCCCTTTCGAAACCATTCAACTTTTATTCCAAACTTTTTTCGATATTGTTAATAATAAACGAGATATTTAACAAAAAGGATGAATGACGAAATTCCCGGGATTGAAGAAAAATTTTTGTCCAAAAATGCGACTTTGTATTAGGAGAACATGATATGATAGGAGGTCGATCGAAAAATTTTTCCAAAAAATCACGTGTATCTCGCTTGTTTTTGGAGATATTAAAAAATGTTTCGAATAAAAGTTACGTGATTTCGGGGGAGGAACATTGTGACGTCATTTATTTTTTTATAAGTAGAAGCGTAACGGATTTATAAAAAGGAACGTTGTTTTTTTAAATGAAACTCTACATTTTTTAATACACCAGTTGGTGCCTCCTGGCATTCTCTATAAAAAAGTATTAAGCCATATATAGTAAAAAACCTACAGTTTAAGAGATAAACAAATTTAATTAAATTAATTAAATTTAAAAATATCTTTTTAACTAATGGTTTTTTGCTAAAAGTGTCTTAGTACTTTTTTATAGAAGATACTATGGTACATCGACCGATGCTATAAAAAGTGCACGATGCCATTTAAAAAATAAAGTTGAGCATTAAAAGTTTTTTATGAGTCCACCTACGAAAAAAAGTGAGGGCACCAGATTATAGCCCTTTCGAAACCATTCAACTTTTATTCCAAACTTTTTTCGATATTCTTAATAATAAACGAGATATTTAACAAAAAGGATGAATGACGAAATTCCCGGGATTGAAGAAAAATTTTTGTCCAAAAATGCGATTTTGTATTAGGAGAACATGATATGATAGGAGGTCGATCGAAAAATTTTTCCAAAAAATCACGTGTATCTCGCTTGTTTTTGGAGATATTAAAAAATGTTTCGAATAAAAGTTACGTGATTTCGGGGAGGAACATTGTGACGTCATTTATTTTTTTATAAGTAGAAGCGTAACGGATTTATAAAAAGGAACGTTGTTTTTTTAAATGAAACTCTACATTTTTTAATACACCAGTTGGTGCCTCCTGGCATTCTCTATAAAAAAGTATTAAGCCATATATAGTAAAAAACCTACAGTTTAAGAGATAAACAAATTTAATTAAATTAATTAAATTTAAAAATATCTTTTTAACTAATGGTTTTTTGCTAAAAGTGTCTTAGTACTTTTTTATAGAAGATACTATGGTGCATCGACCGATGCTATAAAAAGTACACGGTGCAATTTAAAAAAATAATGTTGTGCTTGAGAAGTTTTTTATGAGGCCACCTACGAAAACAGTGGTTACACCGGAACATAGCCCTTTCGAAACCAAGCAACTTTTGTTCGAAACTTTTTTCTATATTGTTAGTAATAAGGGAGATATTAAACAAAAAAGACGAATATCGAAATACCTGGGAACGAAGAAAAATTTTTGTCCAAAAATGCGATTTTGTATTAGGAGAACATGATACGATAGGAGGTCGTTCGAAAAATTTTTCCAAGAAATGACGTCAAATTCTCGGAAATTTCGTCCAATAGATCGAAACTTTTCGATGTATCTCGCTTGTTTGTGAAGATATTAAAAAATGTTTCGAATAAAAGTTACGTGGTTTCGAGGGAGGAACATCGTGATACCATTTATTTTTTTATAAGAAGAAGCGTGAAGGAGTTATAAAAAGGAACGTTGTTTTTTTAAATGGAACTATACATTTTTTAATACACCAGTTGGTGCCTCCTGGCATTCTCTATAAAAAAAGTATTAAGCCATATATAGTAAAAAACGTACAGTTTAAGAGATAAAAAAGTTTAATCAAATTAAATAAATTTAAAAATATCTTTTTTACTAATGGTTTTTTGCTAAAAGTGTCTTAGTACTTTTTTATAGAAGATACTATGGTACATCGACCGATGCTATAAAAAGTGCACGATGCCATTTAAAAAATAAAAATTCAACTTTTATTCCAAGCATTTTTTAATATTATGAAGAATAATATAAGTATATACAACCCTAAATATAATTACATTAATTGTTAAATAAAAAATATGTATCATTAATTGTAAATTATATCCAATAAACGTTATTATTCAATAAATAAATGAGTTTTTTTTTTAAAAAACATTAATTCCTATTCCTACATTCCTTTCAATTCCTTAGATTTAAGTAAATTAAAAGAATTAAATATAAAAAAAAACAAGTACATTTTTAATATATTATAAGAGATTATTATAAGAAATCAATTGTTAAATAAAAAATATGTATTATTAATTGTATTTTATTGTATTGTATTTTATGTATTGTAAATTATATTCAATAAATGTTATTATTCAATAATTCATGAGTTTTTGTTTAAAAAACATTTATTCCTATTCCTACATTCCTTTCAATCCCTTAGATTTAAGTAAATGAAAAGTATGTAGTATAAAAAAAAACAAGTATACTTTTAATATATTATAAGAGATTATTACAAGAAGTGTAATTAAATCAATTGTTAAATATGAATCACTAATTGTAAATCATATTCAATAAACGTTATTATTTAGTAAATAAATAAGTTTTTTATTTAAAAAACATTATTTCCTATTCCTACATTCCTTCCAGTCTTTTAGATTTAAGTAAAATTTTAAAAAATAATTCTTTAAAGAAAGTATAACATAAGAACATCAAATTTAATAATTAGATGTAAGTAAACTGATAAAAAAAGACATTTATTCCTGAAAAAATGCCCAATTAAAAAGTAAAAGATAATCATAAGGTAAGTATAAGGTAAGTATTATGAAAGGTAAGTATTTTGCTAAAAGTGTCTTAGTACTTTTTTATAGAAGATACTATGGTGCATCGACCGATGCTATAAAAAGTACACGGTGCCATTTAAAAAAATAATGTTGTGCTTGAGAAGTTTTTTATGAGGCCACCTACGAAAAAAGTGATTACATCGGAACATAGCCCTTTCGAAACCAATCAATTTTTATTCCAACCTTTTTTTAATATCTCAAAAAACAAACGAGTAGTTCAAGAAGGAAGGATAAGTTCGAAAATCGCCGAGCAATAGAAAAATTTTCGTCCAAAAAGTCGACTTTATATTAGGAGAACATGATGCGATAGGAGGTCGATCGAAAAATTATTCCAAGAAATGACGTCAAATTCTCGGAACCTCTGAAATTCTTGGAAATAACATCGAATTCTCGGAATTCTTGAAATTCTTGGAAATGACATCGAGTTCTCGGAAATTTTAAAGTTCTTGGAACTGACGTCAAATTCTTGGAAATTTCCAAGTGTTCGAACAATACATCGAAACCTTTCGACAAAAATTCGATGTATCTCGCTTATTTCTAGAGATATTAAAAAATGTTTCGAATAAAAGTTACGTGGTTTCGAAGAAGGAACATCCTGATATCATTTATTTTTTTATAAGATGAAGCGTGTAGGATTTATAAAAAGAAATCTTGTTTTTTTAAATGGAACGATACATTTTTTAACGTTTCCATTGTTTTCATCTCCTGGCATTCTCTATAAAAAAGTATTAAGCTTTATATAGCAAAAAACTAATAGTTTAAAAAATAAACAAATTTATGTAAATATCTTTTTAACAAATAGTTTTTTACTATAAATGGTCATGTACTTTTATAGAAAATACTACCACACATCGATTGATGCCTTAAAAAGTATATGGTGCCATTTAAAAAAATAAAGTTGTGGTTGAGAAGTTTTTTATGGGGCAACCTACGAAAAAAATGAGAGCACCAGAACACAGCCCTTTCGAAACCAATCAATTTTTATTCCAACCTTTTTTTAATATCTCAAAAAACAAACGAGTAGTTCAAGAAGGAAGGATAAGTTCGAAAATCGCCGAGCGATAGAAAAATTTTTGTCCAAAAAGTCGATTTTATATTAGGAGAACATGATACGATAAGAGGTCGATCGAAATATTTTTAAAACATTTTTTTTTCACAGTTTGCATAAGTTTTGACATCTTTTTGCACACTTACCTTTTTATCATAAAAGCTATCATTCCTAGTTAGTCCTTTATCAATTTTTTAAGAATTCACGCAATCTACTTTTATCATTTGGAGAATCTCGATTGTTTTTATTAATCTATTGCATAATATACTATACCGGGTGTCCAAAAATTATTATCCGATGTATCACGCTTGTGTTTGGAAATATCAAATTATTTTTCAAATCTTTTCATGAGCGGAAATACAACTGCCTAAAATTGTCCGATTGTTGCAATCTATTTCAGTATTGAATTGGTGTACTTTCATATCAAAATGTATAGATGAATTTTCAAATTATATTATACAAAGGAATCCATAATCTAACGAATCTAAAAGAATAGTGGAAAAAATTTCATATTCCACCAACAGGAAAATTGATAGTAGTTTGCAAGATTGGAAAATGGAGTATTAAATCCATTAAATTACAAAAGGCGAAATGGAGGGAATACGCAAACAGTTGAAATGATGCAATTATGATTAAAGTTTTTCAAATTATTAGAAGAAGAAATAAATGCGACGAATGCGAATAAATAAATTGGTTGAAGGATGACTAGTAAGAAGTAAGAAAAGAAAAGAGACCATGAATTATATGTATAAAGGAAAGTTTTTCTTTTTCGATGTCTCCTTTCATTCTTTGGATAAAATGGAAAGGAAGACGGATAAAGAGATGTCGTAACGCTGCATAAATTGTTATCATGCGCTACGATTTCAGTCTCGTTTCATTTCTCCTTTTTTGAACTTCTTGTTGATATTTTTCCTCATCAGTCTGACTTTTTAATATTCTTTCCGTTATTTCTCAGTTGAAATGAGAAACTGAACATTACTTCAAAGTATAATATATTTTGTATTATTTGTACATATTTTTTGCAATAATTAAATTATGGAATCTGTATTTTTGATGTTTAATTTATTTGATATTTAAGATTTAAGACTTTTTAAATATTTCTTTAAATGTTCATATGAATTTTCATAACGTGTATTATGAATTATCTATATTAAATTATGAACAATGTTTGAAAAGAAAATTATTTTAAAAAAGTAATCTTCAGTTTATCACAAAAATAATATTTTTGAAACTTTTAAACTATCGTGCAAAATTAGAAGAAATAAAATTGATAAATTGATAATATTAATAACAATCGATGAAAAAAAAATAATTTGTAAATATTAAATCCTATATAAATGTTAAATCAAAATCCTGAATTCACCCCTTAAGAATTAATTCAAATATATAGTCATGTGCTGCCACCTGTCGACAGGATTGAAGAATTCCTGATAATATTTCGTACAAGGCACTCCAGCTAGGACTAATTTTTACATGACAATTGTCTTAATAAAATTATTTCATTTATACCAAACAATTTAAAAGATGTTCTAATTATTTTATATTATATAAATCAATCGATTTTTGCCACTGTCATATCATAATGAATGTTTTTAAAACGATGTTTTACCTGATTACAGCGATAAACATATGTTAAAATCGACAATAAAAATTTCGAATTATAAAACGAGGTCCGTCGTTATATTTACTGTATATATTTATTTTCTCAATCTATTTCAAAATTAACAAATCGCAAAATTATTTTAATGAATTTAACGAGAATAATCTTCGTGAAAATTTAATTGCAATTATAACATTTCTGATGGAGGCTACGTTTATGAGCGCCACTTCTAACGTACCAGTACGGAAAACCAACGTCATCACGTATATTGTTATATGAATAAATGTTCTCTATCATATGTATGATATTTACATTTATATGCAAATAAAAACAATATAAAAAAGAAGTAATAATACATCACTTACCTCTCAGAAGTGACAGTGGAACCGGTGGATCTCGCAAATGTAAAAACCTGAAATTCTCACTTTGACACAAAACACGAACACTCTTTTTTTACACTCATTCTACACGAGAACCGTTCTACGACCGGAAATGCGACGCGTGATACAATAAAGCGGGACACGTAAACACTATTTCAAACCGGTAAAATCGAAAACGTCGAGAGCGTTTTTGATGCCACGAAGTCGCGTGCGCCATGGCGGTGCAGAACAGCTGTTTATAGGAGGGAGAGTCATTATTAGGGTTGGAAGGGTTTAGAAAGTATGTACGGCCATCTAACGACGAATATAGGAAACATTTTGACTTTAAAACATTAGACCTGGAAATCTATTCGAAGGCAAAGTTGAAATCTAGGATATTATATTATTAATAATTAATTAATTTTCTTTTTCATTGATTATTTTTAAATTGGAACAAAATTAATTTCTTTTTTATTTACTTTACAAAAATGTTTTATTTTAAATAAATATTTAAAATTTAAAAATATAAATATTTATTTAAATTTTAATAAATAGATTTATAATAAATAGATTAAAAAGTAAAAATTTATATTCTTATTAAAAAGTTAATCACATAAAATTATAAATTATAGATCTTAAAATTCCTCTTAATTGTTAATTAATTAGCTATTTATATATCTTATATTTCGCTATACTACTATTGAAACACAAATGTCATTTTCTTTTAAGAATAGTTATATTTTCCTAATATTCTAAACATGACAAGTTATTCAATAATGAAGGTTAATGTCTGTCAAATATATCCTTGCATGTTATCACGTGCAATCAATATAGTTTATTATACGAAGAATAATATTCTAAATGCGTATTGATAGATGTATTGATACATATTAGAATTTCTAAAGATGCAAATTGATTTTATTTTCAATAATTAAATTTGATTATTTAAAAAAAAGAAATAATTTAAACATTTATAAATATTATGAATATAGTATAATGTAATTTAATAATTTTAATGAAAAAAAAAATAAAAGAAAAAAATATCTAACTAGTTATATTTATAAAAAATAAAAAAATAAAAAAATTTATATGAATTTCTTAAATTTATGCAAAGTACTTTTTGCAAAGAATGATATTAAAAGATATATTATTATATTGTTTAAAAAATTTAATTAAGAAGTTAATAGATTAATTTAAAAATATATTATATGTTTGTATTTAACACGTCTTCAGATACCTCTTCCGCGATTTGTTTTTTTATGCAGCACAATGCACCATACTGCATTCCATTCTGTTGTTTGTGCGATATTGTTACACATTACAATTAGATCTACTACGCGTCAATTTAATTTCAATCATTTTTACTATTCATAAATTTCTTTTTTATTACTTTTAATTAATAAAACATTCATATTATATATGTATTATAATAAAACGTATTCATAAATTATAATAATATTTAAATTATTATATTTATTATTAATTTGAAATTTAAAAGTTTTAGAAGAATAATAATAAAAATATAAAAAAATAAATAAAAAATTATTTTTCCTATTCTTTTTAAATTTTCTTTCATTAATTTAATATTATTTTATATATATAATATAATATAATATAATATAATTATTATATAATATAATATTATATTAATATTAATTATGCTTAAAATTATATTTGTAAATATTAGAAAAAGTTGGGCGACGATTGACATTAATACGTCACTGTATTTACACATTCTCATTCACTATATCGTAGTTACTACGCATACATCTCGTATACGTGCAGAAACATAGTCACACACATTTACATGCCATGAATGCGCGACCTTGTGTGCGCAACAAGCGTCAGGAACCAACTAGAGTCTATAAAGATTGTACGATGAAGTGTACAAGTGGTGTGTATCTCTACTTCAGAACGACTGGCCAGTTTTTGCGACAGTGACGTACTTTTATTTTTACAAACCTTATCCTGTTCTAAATTTTTCTAAAACAATTAATGCTTATAAATAATACTTATAAAATTAACCAAAAATAATTCCAAATCTGAAATAAAAATGAGTATTAAACTTCATTTTGATGTAAAAATGACAAATGCTTGTAACCAATTAACAAATTCATTTTTTTTTTATTATATATCAATTATATTATACATTGTATAACATATATAATATTATAAATATTTTTAAAATGAAATTTATAATAAAAATTACTTGAAATTGAATTATAATGTTAAACACAATTTTAAAAAAGTAAAGGAATTAATATCAATATGTTATATTGTAAATAATGATATACCAAAATTATAAATCTGTTCTATCAATTTTTATATTTTATATATTATATTATCAACTTAAAAACTCTTTCATTCATAATTTAAATCAATTTTCCATCAAAATCAATGTTTTATGAAATCAAAACTCTCATCACATCATCGGTGCCCCTTAAACAACGCCTTCATTATACTCGTCCCTGCACAGCCCGTTTGCCCCCTTATAAAGGGAACCCACGCAAGAGCGCGGGCCGCATACCACGGTAGCGCGTCGTTCGAAGTTTGAAGTTGACGATTCTGCGTATAAAAATCTTTCGATTCTAAATAAACGCATGTTTATCTACGTTTCAACGAAAAATTTCTACAATATACAATCACATCGTTCCATCTTAAAACGCGATGCGCAGTAAACTCAAGGAGATCGCGATCGAGCCGCATGGCGACATCATGTATAACCAGTGAAAGACGCAATCTTTATCTCGCTATATGTTTACGTTCATCTTTGTGGTCATGGAAACAGTGATCAAACGTTTTATAGTGGATATTTACCATAAACTCGATTATTAGTGAATATTACCCATCAGTGCTTCAACAAAGATCAAAATTGGCCAGTCGACCATTTTTTCCTCGATCCACACCGCATACCCGGTCAAAATCATTGCGGTTATGGTAGGTACGCTGTTTCCAAGCGGGTTTTTCTTGGGAACGAACAGGTGACAACGCCCGGTAACTTGATCAATTTTCCTTGGCTGGAGAAAGTTCGATCATTAGATAGACATATTTGTGCGAATTTTTTCTTTATCCGAGAAGATTATATACACTGTTGATGGAACAGCTGATACAATCACCTGCCGTTATCATCAAATTTGTTCGCTAATAAAGAATAATCAAGATCGTTAAGAAAACAGAGCATGAACGTTGTGTTCAGAGTCTCGATCGCAGAGTCTCTTTGAAATTTACCGTTACTCATTGACGTTCATCATAGCTCGACCGTTTCCGTTGTTCTTATCACTCTATAGCCGCGAAAGAGCGTTGCACTGAGACGCGGTAAACACCGGCACGAGTTCGATTATTAACGCGAGTTTCGTGTTAATAGTCGCGACACGAGTGGAAAAATTTGTACTGACTTATCGTATTTATCGATTAAACACGGTACATAACGAGTAGGAAATATTTCGGACGGGATTTTCATGCGGATCAGATATACTATTTAACCTGAAAATATATCTTTTAATAGGCAAACTGTGTAACTATAGCTTGCACGTATTAATAGTAGATCTAGAAATAGTGTAGAGGTTATACAAAATTTAGACGAAACGTTTTTTATGTTTACAGCGAATACCAGTCCAGAATCGCTGTCGATGAATTTATCACTGCTCAAGATCGATAAGTAGATAAGAATTGATCGGGAATATCCACGAATTAAAAGCAATCATGGCATTAGCGAGGATCAAGAGTTTCATAGACACTGGTTTCAAGACTGTGTCCACTCCGTTGGATCGCACGGTGAATCTGGAGCCGGAAGTAGGCATTAAAATCGTTCATTCGATCAACGAGAAAGCTCTGCATGTGACGATACTTGGTGCTCGTCACTTACCGCAGAATTTCGGCTTTACTCGTGTCAACAGCTACGTAGTCAAGGTATCATGGACTAGATACTATAATCTCTCTGAATTGCTATCTAGCATTATGTAACTCGAAGGAATCATCGCGTTCTGCGCCCACTTTGTCTTTATTGACTCACGAATCTTACAAGACAATACTACTTTATGGGAATCTGAGTTTCCTTATCTCTTTACAATGCATTTAAAATATATTAATTACAATGGTCAAGTTGAGATTATTTTCATGCATTTATATACTTAGTGTTTCTAATGTTTGAATTTATTAATTGATTCGAGAAGAATTTCAAAGTAGATGATTATGCGAGATTTATAAATAATAGATAAAAACTAAAATTCCATGCGAATCATTTACGAATCAATATTATATTGATAAAATTTGTATGAATAATTCTGACAAATTATATAATTTTTTATTATTAGATTAATTATTGCTCACTTCACAACTCTTTATATATAACAGAAAAACTTGTGCAGAAAGGAAAGTAAATCGTTTCTATTCCAGGTGAAGTTAATACCAGGAAAGGAAAAGTTCGAGACAACGTCGAAAAACGAGTCGTGGCCGCAATGGAACGAGGAATTCACGTTTCACTTGCGAAAAGAAATAAAACAGAAATTTGGTAAAACGAAAGTGATCGAAGAGGAGATAAGCGGTTCCAGATTTATCGTGGCGACTCTATACGCGATTCTCGAGGATAAACCATTAATAGCGACTGAGAAGAAGGAATCTGAGAAAGAGAAAACATCACCCACTAAAGAATCTCCTAAGAAGAGTAACAAGAAAAAAGATGGTCAAGGTGCTTCTACGGAGAATCAGGAGCCAACGAAGAACAAGTTACTCAGTCAATTTTTCGGCAAGGGAACCGATAAATCCGTGGAAACCACAATTCCAGAAAGAAAATTGTTTGATAAGAGGCGAACCGTAGGTGCCACAACGATTTCTTTGGATCCGAAGAACTTCACTTTGAAACCACCCAAAGCTAAGCATTCAAGCGACATGTCGACAGGAGATATGTGGAGACCATTGCGACCGATTGCTAGTGGTATTTCTGGAGCTGAAGAAAGAGTAAATTATCAGAAATTTTAAAATATCATATAATTTTTATTTAATTAGATATTATAAATTATAATATGTAATATGTTAATATGTAATCCGTTGGCCATAGTTAATCGTTTTAGTTATCTTTATTGTTGTTACAGAAGGAAAATAAGAAAGGCCAAGTCGAATTGTCACTGTGCCAAGAGAAGGCCGATAAGAAAGAGGAGGGTAGCGAAAAACTAATACTGTCTCTGCATCGTCTGAGATGCTCGTTACAAACGATGCACGAGCATGAAGCTTTGAAAGGACAGATGTATATTAAGATGTCCGTGGTAGATGACGGTAGAGTGACTCATTTTTGGAAAAGTGATCGTTTTGCGCCATGTGTGTCGATGAAATTCGCCCCCGAAATGGCGAGAGTGATTGCGGATAATCCGTATCAGGGAGCATTGAAGGATGTTAGCTTCGTTGTTAAATTCGTTTCGAAGAATAAACTAGGTGAACCATCCTGGTGGAATTCTATTGCAAAAATTTTATGAATTGTTTACTTATAAACTTGAACGTATCATTTTAGGAAAGAAAACAACTGTTGGCCATTTTGTGATCGGACCAGATGTAGGAGGAACTTACGGTGAACAGTGGAAACAGGCTTTAGCGAAATCAGGACAACAAATAACGAAATGGCAGTCATTCGAATGAGAATGAGAGAAAATAGATCGATAAACTTATCGAGCATTCTTGGCTTGACTTTTACTCATAGTTTTCCTTCGACCATAAACCTACTTTCAACCTGTGCGAATATTATGAATATTTGAGCACATGGTCGATAATGCCGTTCCAAAGAATACTTAGGCAAACATCTGTGGATACGAAAGGTATATATTATATAAGCTATTTCTCGTGAAATTTATTTTTGCTTAGTTTTTCATTCTTTTACCTGTTTCTTCTTCTTGTGATTTTTTAATGGAAGACAAGTTGTACAAGAATTACGCATCTGTTTTATTGTATAATACGCATTTATGTATACATAATGTATTAATTCTTTTATTCAACCGTCCTCGATTCCAAGGCAGAGAAATCGCAAAAATTTCTGCCAAGAATCAAAATAATAGAACCGTCCAATAAATTAGTATCTGCCAGTTTTGAATAGATAAAACTAGAATCCTTAGGCTGAAATAAAATTCCAGGTTATTAGAGAGTTCGAGTTAGAAGTTATCTCTGAAAGAAGAAAGTAAATTTTTGTGCCAGATCGCGACCAAGTAATTTTTAGCCGTTAAGTAAGTTACGATATAATGCAGATATAACGAAGCGCTTTTGTTCTATTTACTATTATTAAATTGATTTTCAATTTTATATTAACATTTATAAGATAGATCATTAAATCAATGGAAAGTATTTTTTCCGTCATGTGTAAAATAAAGTATTTTATATTATAATGATACTCGATGTTTCTTTCAATAATAATAACAATATATATTTGCTCATCTTTTCGTTTTTTTGATTATATTATATCGTAAATAATTAAAAATATTAAAGTAACATTTATTAAGAACTATTTATATTATTGTAATTAATTGTATATGTATTTTGTAACAAAAATTAATTATATAATTCAACAAATCTATTGTTAGGATCAATATAAAATCACACCAAAAAATTTGTATGTACAATATAATAACGTTTCTGTATAACAAAAATATATTTTAATACATCTGTTATATAAAGGATTTTTATTTTCTTACACATAATATTTTCCATATATCTTTATTTATTTCTTTTTATCATACACATGTACAAAATGTATAAGGAATGATGCATTATGCGAGCAATGATTTTATTTTTGTGACATTTAATAATTAACCAGAAAATGGATACAAAAATACAAAAGCACAATTGTTTTATACTAGTACTAAATGATTTAATAATGGACGGAATTTACAGTCTTATTTATATTGCTACGTATGCTAAATGTTAATATAAATTCAATATACTTGATTAGTATAATATTCATTCTTTGTACTAAGAAAATCTAAAATATAAATATAATACAAACATATATTTTTATATTAAAATGTATATTATATTAATAAAAATATATTTCTATAAAATATTACAATACTCTGAGAAAAGATAAAAAGATATCTAAAAATTACCTTAGAATATTTTGTTCATTATTATCTCTCTCGTAAGGCACAAATGTTTATAAAACGCTACTTGATTATATAAGATATTATATAATGTTTGAGTAATTCTTTCAATTTAGCTTGAAATGATATATATGATATTTTTCTAAAGATTGTATGATTGTCGAGAAGAATGTCATTAGTAAGTACAAGTTAAGAATGTTTGTTATAAAAAAAAAATATGTTCAAATACATATACTCTAATTAAATCTATATGTAATCTTTGGTCAAAAATATTAAGTATAAACAAGTACATGTCTTAATGAAATTGCTAAAACTATGATAGAAACAAATATGCTTCCATGATTATATGAAGCTGTATTGCAGCCATCCTTACTGTTACATGTACAATATTCCATGAATATATTATATGTTCCTGTTCTCATAAGGCAAAATCTTTCATCGCCACCAATTCCTGGTTCTCCCATGTAAGCACAACTACGAAAATATCTCCATACACCATTAACTGAGAATAAAAATATAATTTAACTTATAAAAATTATTTCAACGTTTACTTTATTACGTAAAATTATTAACATACCTTTTTGACGAATTTTACGACACATAGTAGGTCTCACACCTGGCAAATGTTCTAAATCGGGTTCTTGTTTGCAATCAGTTATAGGCACAGTAGTATTATCAAATGGATCTGCACATTTTGGATCTGAATCAGATCTGCATACCCAGCATTTGATAGATAATCCTATAAGAATATATAGAATTAATTAAATTAATTTTTGTTTACAATGATAAATTTATTTCATATAATAAAATATTTCTATATTTTCATTATTTTATATAATAATATCCTATTAAAAAAAATATATATATAAAATTATATATTATATTATTATAATTAATTATAATGAAATATTATAAATAATATTTGAATATTTTATACAATTGTTACTCTTGTAGTGTAATAAATTAAGTTATTTTCAATGTTTAAGTTTCACGACAATTTTGAGGTTAAGATCACAAAACTAAACGATCAACTTCAAATAATAATATTTACCTTCTTGAATGCAACAAGAAAAGAATAATACTGCCAATAAAATAGAAAAATTTATTTTCTTAATCATTCTTTTAGAAATTGGAGATCACTTAATAAGAACTTTAACACTCGCAACAAACCGTAACTTTTAATTACTTCAACTACCTACGCCTACGAGTGACCACGCCACTGAACTCACTCTTATCGCGTCACAGTAGTTTTGCTATTTCATATGAAATAAAAAAATTTAATAATTTAATTTTAAATAAAAAAATTTATTAAGCTTTAAATTCATAGATATAAATTTTAAAATTTAAAAATTAAAATTATACGTAAAAAAAATTTAGCGCAATTATATGTTATATATATATATAAACACATATAAATTTTAACTAATCAAAATATTTAACATATATTACACATGAATTATAATAAATATTACATTAATAAAAAATAAAATAAATTAATGTTAAAGTATCATATTTTATACGCTACTGAGTATTTCGTACAAGTTCGTCTCCTTTCGGATCATATGACTAAGTCTCGAATCGAGACCGCGCCCGATATGTGAGACATTCAATGAAATACATTAATTTAATAATTACAAGTCCAGGCATGAAAGAATGCATCGTTAAACAATGATTAATGTATCAATTAATTGAAATGCACATTATGTTACTTGAACAATAACACGACTCTTTGATTTGATTTGACAAATGTTATTGATTATTCTCAACTATTGTAGATACAATATGGAAAAATAAAAAAATATTTATATCAATTTTCAATTTTTAATTGTTTAAATTTTCAAAAATTTAAAAATTTTCAAATTTTTAATATTATATCTGAAATTTTTATTAAGCAAATATACATTTTTTTCATTATTATTAATTTTAAAAAATACTTAATCTTGAGCAATTAAGTTATATCGATTTTTATCTCATCCGTAAAATAAAAGTCTACGAAATTTCGTGATCCGCAACAGAATCAATTCTCTTTTGTGGGTGGTCCAGCAACGGAACAAGACACAGCTTGGGAAAACATTTGAATGCTATAAATAAATATAAATAAATTGATTTGCCGGCATTAGCATAAGTAGCGGAGAGAGCCTCGACTCTCCTGTCTGCGGTTTGCGTCTCTTCGTTGTCTACCTCTTTCCTTCTCTCTCGCTCTTATTAACCGAGACGTTGATTTATACACCGATGTCCCTTAGGTTCCTGCGACATTCACCGTCTCTTTAACTTTAAAAGGATACAGGCTTCGCGATTGCTCGCGTGGGAATTAATTCTGAAACCATTCGATTCTTCCAGCGAGCATGGTGCTGTTTCAATTAAACGATAAGAACCAGTAAAATATATATTCAAGTTAACGCGTATGGTATAATTTTGTGACCGTCAATCCTTATAGGTCGATGTTTCATCACGGGTGTTGATGTTTCCGAAAAAAATAAAATAAAAGAAAATGCTCGTGTTCTTTATCAAGGCCACTCCAAAGAAGAAAAATGGTCTTTATTTCTGCTATAAAAATCAGCCGACAAGACTCTCTCCTCGAGGTTGGCTTTTTTACCTACAAATCAGGTAATTTCGTGTAATCTTCGGAAAGGTTTGGGCGTGGCCAAACCGCAAAGATACTCTGCTAGGAAACCGGTGCGATGTGTGTCATTAAACCGAATCTTCCAAACGACCCTGGCCTATCTTTCCCATCCCGCTGCTGAAAGAATGGATCTTCGAATTACGTGGTTGCGTTAAAAGTCATCTTCTTGATTGATATTTCGTAAAATTGATATTTCCAAACAACATCCTCCCATTACCTGATGAGAAGAAATCGTTCATTAGTTTATTAATCGTTTCGTTCAATGATATGAAAGAATATTATCGATCGATAAACATACGCGTATACTTTTCTATATTTTTATCTAAAAATTACAATCGTCAATGAATCATTCTAGTTATTTTTAACCGCAACATCATTATGCTTCTATATTCGTCTCGTATTATCGTTGTATTTCATAAGAGAGATACGTAACGATCGACCCATATCCTTCGACTAAGTCTACAGCTCTATAAAGAAACATTTAAATACATTTTACAATCGTAACCTTTCGATCTTTCCTCTCAAGTAATTCTAAAACATTAACCTGAATTGGAAACAACGTTTTATTTATTCGACGTTGAAAAAAAAAATCATCACTTTCATCATCATCATTTATGGATGATGACGACGATGCAACGTTGTCCTTATTAGAGTCAAACGTAACCCTTTTCCATCTTCGGCGACTCATGTATCCATATCGTGGTCCCCGAGCGTGGTCTTCTTCGTCCACGAAGGATTCACCAAGAATACCCTCTATCAGAGATCTACCCCACCACTGTCTGCTCCCGCAGAATCACCCTCCACTTCCGCTTCGCTTGGTAGCCACTCCTCTCAGCCTCTGTTGATACTTCCTCGCGCGTGTATCTCGTCAGTCGGCTTGGAGCCACGTGCGTGTGCTCGAGAAGCTCCAGCATGCATGGTGTCTTTTCGCTTGTTCACGATCGAGTTTTCATTTCCTGTTCGTTAACAGTATACCGACGAGAGAATTTCTGACTGAAAAAAACTCAATTAGCAAAAGCATTCGTGTGTGTGATGATAAGAGTGATTCTGAAAAAGGGGGAATCGATTTTGAAGAAGTGGATTGTTGGAAGAGTTGGACGAAAGAGTACGTCAATCCTTTTCAGTGTCAAGGAGAATTTGAAAGAATTACAGAACGCGTTTAAAAAATTTTAAGCAATAGCCAACAACTTATTCGTTGGCTCGGAAAGAACCACGCCGTCTCGACAGTGCGTCTAAAACGACCAGGAAACCCAAACTTGAAGATAGATGGTGGAGGGAAGGAGAACTAAAAATATCGGCCGTTGGCACGCCGTTGGTTTGCTGTATTTCAACTTGAACAATTTTACCGGCTGGAGAACGAGTCGTCGGGTCGCTCGTAATCCCGCTGAGAGGTTCCAGACGTTGATCGAAGTCGAAGCGGTGTGATCCGCTTCCTCGAGCGATCTGTCCGCAGAAACATTTATCTCTAATCGTTAAGAACATTATCTTCCGTTATCATTTAATAATTTTATCTGGAAGAGAAAGATTTCCTCCAAAAGCTTAAAGATAATGCATCGGTGCAAGATCGATAATCAATAATATCCTGTTTCCTATAAAGCATTCGATCGATTGAATCTGGTGGATCTTGGTAACATGGACATGTCAGATAAGGTAAGTGTATATTCCCTCCGTTGTATCGCGGAATTCTATCAGATTTGCTTTTGTTACGCGTCGAGTAATTCGATAAGAGTAATCGAACATTGAACGTTGTTTCGTGACCAGAACACCTTTTCGATTCTCCGATGAAATAGGAGAAACATATGCCGTGAATGGTATCCACTTTCGCGTTACATAAAGAATCGTAATGTGTACACCGCTATTTTGCATCGAGGCCCGTAATATCCTGGTGTCTTTTCGCCCGAGGAACGTGCCTCGCCACCTGTATCCCACACGTACGTACGCTCTTTCTCGCGAGATCCTCCCACTGTAATCCTACACACTCGGCTATTTCCGGTCGAGACCATCGATTCAATGACTCGTCAAGTTCCTTCTTGGCGTTCAAGCTCACGAATCAACTTATTTGCTGATTTATTAATTTCCATTCGTATCCCCTTAAGACATAATATAGATCATTTAGAATCGGACGACCGAATCGAGACTTTTGTTTTGGATATTGCGTGACGTCCAATTTTTAAGATGATTATGAAAAGGATCATGGATAATATAATGAGTTGTAATACGTTTTTATCGAGTAAATAATAATATACCACGGATTCATTGGTACAATTAACAGGGAACTGGAAACTAATTGCGCGACTGAACATAGGACAATTATCGAACAAGCCTTAAGAAATGCTATATTTCCTCCGTTTTAATCATAGTTCCCTAAGTTCCACGGTATCTCAACAACGGATTCCAACAACTTTTTCTTTTAACAAAATATCAAATTCCACGACAAAATCCATACTAATTTTCCTCCTGTAAGAGAGAAACGTAAAAAACGTTAGCCAGAATCTCGAGCCTTCCATCAACTCGTTACAGGGTATTACGCGAAATTAACAAAGCAAAAGCGAGTTAGCTGGCAAGCTCAAGCATCCGGAAAAACGCTAATAACACGCTTCTTTTCCTTGATCGATGGTTTCAGGATCGGCAACAGAAACGAGAGCTTTGAGTGGTCGCTTTTGATCGATGGGATCGATCCAGTAGAATCTACTGAAGAGAAAGAGAGAGAGAGAGAGAGAGAGAGAGAGAGAGAGAGAGAAGAAGAGTTTAACCCCTCCTCGTGTTCTTCTACTCATGGTGTTTTATGGCGAGCTCGTTTGAGATTCTTCGCGTGGAGTCGCGGACGTATTTATAGAGCCGCGCGCGGACTCGCGAGTTCACGCACGTAGAATCGCGCGCGCACCTTCTCCTCGAGGAGCAGAGGAGAGGAGAGGAAAAAAGAGGAAAGAAGAGGTGGTGAAGGTGCGGAAAAGACGGGCGCAGAGAAGGAGAGAGGAAGGATAGGGAGTGCACGAGACAGAGAGGGAACGAGAGGACGACGAAAGCGTCGACGGAGGGACGAGAAAGGGGCACGTTGCGATCATGAAGCGATGCATCCGCGACAGGAGCACCGGCCCGCTTCGTCGTCGAGCACGTCCTCGACGTCGTCGAACTGTCTGCGCTCGCTGCCCCCACTGGCAGGCCTCCTCGATCCAGCGGGTATGATCGCTCGGCTGTTGGGGGCGAACGCGGCCCTCCTGCTCCTCCTGCTATTTCTCGCCACGACACGCACCGCTGTCTGCCTCGACCAAGCATCGGTGAGTATTTAGCAACTTTGTGACTGAGAGATGATTGGACGTTTCGGTGAGAGTGGATGGGTTGTTGGCGCTGGCAAGGGAAGTTTACGTTTCGCGTTTCCTTCAAGCGAAAGTGTGTTGAAACTCGGTTGAGTTGGGACTCGATTGGGGGCAGGATTGAAGCAGAAATTTGGAACGTTTAGCGTTCTTCTTTGCGGACGAATGCTGTTTCTACGGCGTCAAAGTTTCAAAGAAAAGTTAAATGTAATTAAATTATAATGTACAGGGTATAAAAAATATTTCATATGCAGGTTTTGAATGGTTTCGAAAAGGTACATTCCAATGTTATTAATTTTTTTTGTAGATAAATTCGTATATTGGAAGATTATTAACTTTTAAGTGGAATTATATATATATTGCATTAGTTGATATAAAAAGATATTTTAATCCAAAATTTATAATATAATGTAATAAAAAGAAAAGAAAAAAAGATACGGAAAAAATGATACTGCTTATTTTTCATATGATAAATTTTACAAACTTTAAATTAAAATATCTGTTAAATTAATAATTTTTTAAATATTTTTTTATAAAAAACAAACTAATTTTTTATATAAAAAACTAATAATGTCAGAATATATTCTTCTTGAAACTATTTAATTTTAATAATTTGAAAAATTTTTTGCTATTAATAATAACATATATAAAATGAAATGGTAACATCTAGTTAGTAGTAATAAAATTTTTATAGAATAATACATATTCTTAAAAAAATGTCATTTTATTTAATTTTGGGATTATATTTAATGGGGATATTATTTAATATAATTTGAAAATGCTGAATATATATTTTTAATGTTTCGACAAAACTGTTTTCGCAATCATTTTCAAAGATTCATATTTTTGAATCTTTTAAATTATTCTCTATCAACTTTGAAATAATCAGAAAATCAACAAAGATAAAGTTTTCATTTGAAATGTTAACATTTTTCTTATCATACGTGACGTAGTAACAAAAGTTAATATTTTCATTAATACCATCTGAATTATTTCCATTATCAATAACATAATATAATAAAAATATTACATAAGAAAGAATATACTTTGTAAATCAATGACATTTTTCGGCAATAACTTGATCATACAGCAAACGTTCACAGAATTTTGAGCAAGAAAAATCAACATTTATGTATCCATCATATCCAAGGCAAGATACTTTCTAAATATGTCATGTGTCTTCGAGTTGCTGGCAGGTTCGTGACGCGTGCAGAACACGATACTACCACGATCGCTGTGAAAAAACGAACGGTAGCCAGTAAAACTTCCTTAAAATTAATGGCACAGAGGCCCCGTTCCATTAGTTTCACTTTCATCGTGGAAATCTGATCCAAAAGATCATTTCCATGCAGTGCACGCGCAATTGAGTAATCATCCAGCGGAAAAAATTATTCATAAAATTCTTGATTGATTAAAAGAGAAGCGAAGCAAAAGAGAGAGAGAGAGAGAACTTAATTCTTACAAAAAAAAAAAGCATCTCACAAATCTTGACGATGAGATAATCAGAGTGAGACGCATATTAATGTGGTTTAATTAAAAGCGAGATAACTGCGTATCTGCAAGAACCACGCTCTTTAAAATGAAAGTCGACAACGATTCAAGACGTCGCTAATCGAACTCGCCTGAACTCGATGCATTGGAATTGGACAATTCTTTTTAACGTTTCAATACGTATCTCGTTTACCGCGGCGTTAATATTGACGTTAATGCCTGGGAATGAAAGGAACGGTTGACCTGGACGATAGTAAAATCGTTCGACAAACCGTAACGGAATATTATACATTTAAATAAATTATCATGACGATTATCTTGTACGTGTTTGCGATTATCTTGTTTATTCCGAGCAAAAATAAATCGATCAATAGTAAATGGCAACCATTTATATACAGTTTATTATACGTAATCGTAGAAAGAAAAATAAAAAAATTTATATTTTTAACGTTATATTATGAATATGTCTATAATTCTTGCACGAATGACGTAATTATGTGCAATTCAATTCAGCAAGTCGTTACAACTGAATTTACTAAAATAAATCTACTAAAATGAATACGATTATGAATTAAAAATCAAAAAAAAAATATGAAAGTTTTGTTTATTAATTTAAAAAATTTAAATATTTAATGATTATCTATTATTATAATAAAAAAAAGCAAAGGTAAAAAAATTTAATAAATAACCACTAATTAAATCGACGCAAATTAGAAAACTTATTTAACAGATATATATAAAAGTGGAAAGTTATAAAATGAATAATAAAACAAAGAGTGTGACATTCACATTTAAACTCATGTTAAAAATCAACTTGAGATCATCAAAGTTATAATTGGAATCCAAGATCATTTGAAGATGAAAGCTATCAAGGTTGTGCCATTGGAACTCAAGGTCATTTGACTATCACGAGTAGTCATCAATATTACATTATTAAATATACCGAAAGCCATCGAGGTTAATTCATCGAGACTTACGTTCGTTTAAAGCGCAGTTACAAGATCATCATCAAGTGTTATATCGTGTCAGAATCAAGATGACTTTTTTCCCAAAGTGATCATCTCTAAAGACCATCATTGGCATCACACCAAATTGATTATCACCTTATTAATTATCTTATTTAAAAAATAGGGAATAATTGGAAAAATATTTCATCATTCCATCAATCGTGAAACACTACTTCACCCTACTATTTCAAGAACAAAAGTCGATAGCGCGTTCGTGATCTACAAATAGAATTCTCGGATGGGAACAGAAGGAATGGAGTTTAAAAGATGGTTTTCAGAAAAGGAACGATTTCCTACGATCGAAACGGAAACAGATTATTCTTCCAAATGGCGAATAATCTGTGTCGATTCATCGGTCGAACGGTGTTTAGTAGGTAGTTTTAGGCTCGCGTGAACCCGGAGGGAACGAAGCATTGTGTCAGCCTAATAAACCCGGTAACAGCAAAGCAATGGTTTGATGGAACGATGCTTTCGCATAAGATACACCGGTAATAACTATAATTTCATTTCGTGCCCTCGAATCCTTTTCTAAGTCTCAAGGTTTGCCGCGCTTGTACTCCCCTTCAAATAACGGATCTCGTTCGGAATATTCAATCGAATTATCGCTTCGAGATATCCTTCTATGTTTAAACCTTTACGAGGCTATTACTTTACTCACTGAGGGCTTAATTCTGCTGTTAAACGTGTTATCGATTCTCCTATACTCTAATTTTAATCCATTAATCCCGATTATTTCGTGTATATAAGTTTCTATAGGGAGGGTTAAATATTGATATTTTTCAAGAAACGATGCGCCCTAATGTATGATCGTATAAGATAAAAATTCTCAAGCGGATATTGAAAAGAAATCACTTTTATTATCTATTTTTAAAATTCTAAACTCGAAACTTAAAGATTAATATTTGTATTAAAGCGATGGGTCATTATCTTTGATTACAGTTATTAATTATTGAATAATCGTTATTAATTATAATTTTTCAATAATTATAAAGAAAAATTCGTATGTTTATATTTTCTTTTAAATTTAATAACAAAGATTGCATAGAAATTAAATCGTAATCTAATCGTGCCTGAAGAGAAATCGATTAGACTTATAATTTTTCAAATTGCAAAGAATCCGACTTGTTTCTATTCCACCATTCGATGAAATTTCGATAACAATAAACGCGACAACCTCGATGAAAAAGAACAGGAGGGAAGAAATCAATGCTCCAACATCTGTTTCCTATCTTCGGTCCGTCCGAGAACCCATAAATTGGCCTGTTAGCTCAGATAAGGGAGTCAAGAAGAAACTGAAACAAATGCTTATCCTTTATCTGATACGCATCCCTCGTCCCATCGCTTAACCGCAACGCTGTTCCTACAAGATTACCGGCAATCGAGCATCGGTATCGATGTTACCACTCGAGGCCCTCATCCGGCTGTGAATCTGTAGTGCGTTTGAGGAGCAATTCCACGGATTTACGATTCGACTGGGTCCGAAACGGTGCATGAGAACGTGGTGATCGAGAGCGAGAGGAAGGAAGGATGCGCTAAATATAAACTGGTGAACGGTGTACTTCTCGTGGAGACGTTATCGAGATCATCGGTGGCCGGGCTGGAAAAAGTTCGGTTGTAACTGTCCTGGTTGAACACCAAAAGCCTGTTCTTTGATGTCTTTGTGGATGGTAACATGAGAACTATGAACTCTGATCTAAATTATAGATTTTAATTTATCCTCTTTTTTATTTTAGTTGTTAAAAAAATACTGATATTCTCAAAATCGAAAAATTCACCAATTAAAACGATTTTGATTATTGCTGCTTCTTTAAAAAAATTGCATTAGATTTTCTTTCTTCGCGATGATTTCTTGATCGATGATTACAAGTATTATTATAATTATCGTGATTATTTTCTGTAATCAATTAAATTTCTTGGGCGATTGAAAGAATTATCCCTAATTTAAATACGCAAATTAAATACCCAAAATCGGCCAAGAATAGAACTGTGTATTCGAGAGAAGATATCGTACTATGATGTTTTCCTTTCAATCGAGCGAAAGAATGGTCAACTTCCTGTCGTCTACCTTCACCCATGTATTTATCCTACGGAGAAGAGAGTGGCATTCTGCAATTAATAATCGGCTCTCGGTAAGCTTGGACACGATGAAAGAAAAGACGACGAGTGTCAATCACCCGTGACTCTCTATTCACGTAAAAATGGCGGCTGACCTCGGGGACTCGAGACACCCTGCAGCGAAACTTCCTGTCGCGAGATCCGCTCTTCTCCACTCTCTTTTCTTCCTTGTTATTCTATTAGCAAGTCGAGATCGCCCGAATAATTTACCGCTATTCAAGTACACGAGTTCGTGTGAGGACAATGTAGCCATGCAAACAGATCGCAGGATACACGATGAAGTCTTTCGAAGATTAATAACCGGTATGATTCTCAGTTTTGCCTCATAATACGTACGTGGCATTGTTGATAACGATGATATTTTACCAAAATGTATTCTTTATTCTACGAGATTTGAATTGTATCTTTCATCTCTGTAAAAATATTTCGTAGATATCACGTTTCTAATTCTATTATAATTAAAATTCTCCTGATGTAACAAGAATTAAATGTATTTTGAATTGGTGCCAGAGTTAGAATTTCTTAGAACGACACACCAATAAATTGATATCTATAAGAATATTTCTGGATTGTTCTGGATTGTTAGTCACCAATTTATGATCAGTCAGAGAAACAATTATTCCCAATTTATTTGATAACCAAGTATTCCAACTATGTCGCTGTTCGAATGCTTTCTAATTTTCATTCCCTAATTAAAAGATTCTTAAGATTATAATAAGATAAATCTTACAATCTTCATTCTCTTATTCGAGAGAATTTTATTTTCTACATTCATTTTCATTTTTTTTATTAAACTTATCAAGCGTGTCGTACAATTCTCCGCGAAGGCGCCCCGTGGAGATTTCTCTTCCCACAGGATGAGCAGTTCGATTAGTTTCTTATTACGTATCATCTTACTACGACTATCACATGGAATTTAAGTTTGTACTGTTGCAGGAAGTATGTTAACCTCGTATCTGGTAAAAAGTAGTCGCAACGAAGAGAGAGAGAGAGTGAACGAGCGAGAATGATGGTAGAAGAACGAGGAGAGAAACTCTTTCCACAGGGTTCTTCTTCCAACAATTCACGATCCTCGGTCCCGTTCGTTGTTCGTGAATCTGTCACCGATCTTTCCTCTGTCACCCTATCGTTCCTTTTTCCCTGCCTTCTTTCTTTCTTTTCGTATTCAGCGCGATACCCTGATTGTCCACTGGAACGGTGAAGATCGCCGGGATGGCGATTAGCATTCCGCGAGAAAACGGATTCCTCGACGTCGTTGTCAGTCGGTTAACGATTCCAATTGTACCGCTCGAGTGTGACATGGATAGGTTGATTTGTCGAGACGTGTGTAGACGCGGTGAAATTTATTTATTTGCATCGAAATGATGGAAGATAAGATAAACTCTGTAAAAATTGCATCTTTAAGCGAAAAATACGAAGACGAATATATGAAAACTGTTTGTCTTTAATCCATTTTAAGAATTAAGGATTAAATTTGCATTTGTAATTCAATTTTAAATAATTCATCGTTTGTAAAGTGAAAAGTATTCTCAATAATGTTATAATGATTGACTAATTCCACGCACAATTTTTACCCTCAAGAAACGAAATGTATCTCTGTTACATTTATAGAAAAATGCATCGATTCAAATATACTTAGATAAGTAACTGGTTAACTATGAGTTAACAGTCGCGCGGCGCTAGTATCGCATCATCAGTCGAACACGCTTAATATAAACGTCACAAATTGAATTTACCCTTTCTAAATCGGATTAATAGAAAGCGATAGTAAAATGAGAAATTGAAATCTGATCAACACTTGACATCCAAACTTGTTTTTAAAAAATCCAAATGGAATAAAATTCTCTTGTGGCCATTTCTATAGGTACCGCAGGATACAGGTTTAAACGCTACCGTGGCCCGTAGATTTTTAATCAGAAACTCGTAAAACGAGTGATAGTAGGAGTAGATAAAAGGGGAGCAACATTCGCGGCTAATGAGATCGATAATTCAACGCCGATCGCAGGGAATCGAGGAAAGACGGTCTCGAACAGCGTAAACTGCTCGGTTTGGTAAACATGGGTCAGTTTCGCGGGAATCGTTAAATCGGTCGTGCAGAAAACGAGTTGTATTAAATACACAATATTAATGAGGGCAGTTCTTTGTGCATGGGCAAGTTATACCGGAATAACTCGTTCTGATAGGTTACTACACTTCTCGTCGGACGATTGCTAAAGACCGAGTAAAGGTACAATGTCACGCGTGCTGCACGCCAATTAATATCGTCCATTACGTTCTTTCTTTCCTTTATACGAAACGTAGAAGCTGAAAGAAAAGAGAAATTCTAACGAAATTTCAAATCATTTTGAACAATAGAATAAGCAATTCATTTAATGATGATATTAATTGAATTTTAAATTCATCAAGTGATGAAATAATATTTGTATTCGTATAATTGATAAAATTAATAAGTAATTGTGTAAAAAAGGGATTACTTCATCGATTTCGATTTACTTGAAATATGTTGTCAAGATTATCATTTTGAACAACTTTTTTCTATACATGTTACTGGCCTAGTGGCGACTACTGTTCTTATTTACCTAACCTTATTCATAATGATAGTAAATAATGTTATCTAATCTATGTTAAAATTAATTATAGAGGAAAATATGTATATATATGTGAATATTGTTTGGTGAATATTGTTTCAGATATACAATTTTAAGTCTTAAGTCTATAGTTGGATTTATATTCCCTGTTATATTAAAAATTTTACATAGAAAGATTAATATTCTACGATATAAAAAGTCGATTTCAGTATTATATTAGTCACTTTTTATTTTGCAAATGATTTTGACATTTCTAATATAATGAAAAAAATGTTTCCAGCTAAATTCAACTGGAGTAATATATAATGAATTTTAATACAAAATATATTCTGTGTTTTTTAGTTATTAACACTTAACTAAAAAGAATACAACCAAATAATTATAAATTAGGTTTGAATTTAAAATACCGTGTGATTTGATTTAATCATGAATCTAAATCTAATTCAAACTAAATCAAATTAAGATTAAATATACTAAGATTTTATGAGGAATGACGCAAGAGCGTATTTTCGACAGAGCTTTCGTACAAAAGAAACGAAATGAATGTGAAAAAAGAAAGAAAAAAGAATTGAAAATTGAGAAGCTTTTTGGAGAGACATTTATAAGATAAATCTAATCGAACTTAATGAGAAATCAACTGAAAATTTACCATCCTCTATTTCGACGCGCCATTAATCCATTCTCAACAATCAAGCCGTAAATTCTTCTATCGTACGAGGAAGCGGCAATCGGATCGTCCTAGCTGGAATACAGCCAGTCGTAACACACCGCCACTTTTGCCGTTTCCACGCGATACCGCGTAAATTCAAGGAATAGACGAGCGAACTGGGATCCAGCGAAAGCCCGAGCTAATCGCTGAAATTTACGAACATGGAATGGACAGACGCTGAATGAACGCACAACTCGCGTATACGAGAACTCGAGTAATGAATTTCGAATGCCTTTCTGACCATAAACGTTTTATAGAAACCACTGTTTTACGAGGTAGGGGACGATTCGTTGAGAAACACATGGAGTATCGTATGTGACGAATGGTTGGGAAAATTCTGTTTTTATTCGTCCAATTCGTGAACCGAAATCTTTGCGGATTTATGGAAAAGATGAATTTCGAATGTTAAATTTGTTGAGAGATTAAGTTAATTTATTGAAATGTTTTGAAAATATTTGTATATCCGAGACAATGATATGAGTAATATATTTGTTTGAAAGTATGTATATAAAAAACGTGTATCAATTAGACTTCACACAGATTAGATTTGCCAAAATTGGAATGAAACTTTATGGAGGTGAGAGTTCAAGCGCCAATAAAACGGAAAATGATAAGAAATATTGTTTGTCCCTCGGTTGGGAAACACTGTAGCGTAGAACACTGGCAAACTTAATAAAAAAAAAAAATAGAAAAAAGGAAGTGGACACAACGTGTCATCCTTAACTCACTGAATAAAAAGCAGAAAGGGTAAAAAAAAAAAAAAAAAAAAATCAAGAGGGAATCAAGCATCCGTGACAAGTTCACGATCCACGACCGTCCGAGAGGCATCCACAGTCCAATCAGAGCCATCATGGAATCACGTCCCTCGGCAAATGAGATGATAATTGATTCGTCGTGCTCGACGCGTGTTCTTCCTCCGCCGGTTTCGCTCAATTTCTTCGTTCGGAAGCACCGTACGAGAAAAGATCCGCTATTTCTGTCCGGCTATTAACGAGCCTTAATTCGCGGGATTAGTTCGAGTCGAGCACGTTCCAACCGTGAAACCATAAAGCTAACTGCCACGACGGCCGTGGATGCGCCAGTCACCTGGCTCGCTTTTTCCACGACTTTAAGCGTTTCTCTTCTTCTTGCTCGGTTCACGGTTTACGGCCACGGTTTATTTCCGGATCGCTGCTGTTTCGAGTTGTGCTGTTCCTCGTGAAAAGAACGCGTTCATATTCGCTGTGGACGGGCCGCGAATTACGAGAGATCGAAGAAAAGGGAGGAGAAAGTGTTGAGGAGGATGGTCGAAGGATCGCGTGGTTATTTAGGGAGGGAATGTCGTGGGGACATGTTGGATAGATGGATAGAGATGTTGATGGAATTGAATGCTTGGGATTGGAGGAAGATGGAAGATGGAGAAGGAAAGGGAAGATTTTTTTCTTCCATCAACGATTTTTGGAATTCTTTTAAAATCGAATTTTTTTCTTCTTTAAAAATGTATATTTATAAATTTTGTTTCGTGCATACGTAAAATACATATCGCACAGAAAATATTTGTTTCTCTATGACAAAAAACGATAATATCTAAACTTTGTTGAAATTAAATAACGCTCCATCTCAAGATTTCTTTTCTTCAAATTCGTTCGATGTTTTGTGAAAATCTTTTTTAAAAATCCATTTCCAGAAAAAGACCTTAGTTCACGGTAGCCAACGTAATCAAGGCCCGCACAACAGCGACGGAAAAACAAATGCACGCGTTTAAAGCCGTCAAGAACAACTATTTTTACACCGTTTCCCTTCGACGAGACCAAGCAATCTCCCCGCAAAACCACATAAACATTCCTCTCTCAAAGGCTTCGCAGTCCAATTTCACATACCTAAACTCCAATTTCTACCAGGATGCATATACAACAATATTTTTCTTATATTTTTAACTCAAAAATCCCCCTTCGTTTATTTGATTTTTTTTTTATTTTTATTTTAATATCAATCTTTATACATTGTGGATGAATCACGAGAATTCTCAAATTCTCATTGTTATCCTTGAAAATATTTATACGAAAACATACTTGACTACTACTGGTTAATTTTAACAAGAAAACTACTGGTCCGCAATGTGTTACTTTTGATTTTATGTAAAATGAAAAAAAAAAAAAAAAAAAAAAGAAAGAAAAATAATCAGTGAAAATATTCATAATTATTTACGTACATTCTTAGTGAAGATGTGGTAAAAGAGAAATGTAGGTAGAAGGAACATTTTTGTTTCGAACAAGATATAGAAAAAACTAAAATTATTCTACTTTTAATCGATAATTGGAAAGATCAAGATCAATTTAATATTATTATATTTTATTTATTAAAATCATAATATGGTAGATTTATTTTTCTCAATATAAATATTACCAGCATAATATTAGTTTAGATTAGTTTGTAAACAATTACAATTTAACTATGTTAAAAGATTTTGCAATTGATCTTATTGCAGAAGAAGATTGCTGCGAATTATTCAATTAATCAACCTCACCATTTCCAAAACGTGCGTAATTTTACAAATTACGAGATATCCCAAAGGAGAAGAAGACCCTGTTCATGCATGTACTTACATACATCGTGGAATCTCTTTTCATTAGATTCTGCTGAAGTGGGCGGACAACGGCCGCGTGTTGCTCCTCATTGCACAAGGGAGACAGTAAATCACGCGATGATCTCATCAGGGCATTAAGATATTGCGCGACAGAGAGAGAAGAGGGGCGAGGGAAATGCACATGGAAGTTACAGGAGACGCGATAAACAAGCGGCCGTGCTACCGTTGCACATGTAATAAATTCCGTGGGAGTCTGGCTCACCAACCTTTCTTCCGACACGTGACACGTTTAAGCGTTCCGTGTCCAGACTACAAGCAACGAGCAACGCCCAGGCAATAGCTCAGGGTTATCGTTTTTCACTGTAAATCGACCTGGCCGGCTCACACTCGATGGGCGAACTTTAAATCGTCCCTTGAAACCAACGATCCTTGGAGGAGGAGGAGGGGAGAATGCTGGACTCTGCAAAATGACCCGCGGTGTGGCGTGGTCTTCCAAGGTTTCATCCTATCCTTTTCCATTCCTCCGGTGGTGGATTTGTTTAAGGGAAGAGGATTGTGCAACGATTTGGAAAGTCTTTTACAGACCGAGTCATCTCGTACTCTCGCTTTCGCAGTTTGCTCACGACAAACAGCCACGTGGTTTAGCCATCGGGGGCAGGCTTTTGCGAAAAGCAAAGAGATGCAAATTCGATCGGGCCGCGGTTAAGGCTAGTGAAACTCTAGGCGCAGTTCGAAATTGTTGTCTTCGCCAGTGTTGCGTTTCAAATTGCTCGATAATAAACTTGCACGCTTTATGCACGATATCCCGGGAAAGGAAATAGCCGGCCGGGCATGTTGAAACCTGTAAAACATTTAAAAATATTATCTTTCCGCCGCGGCAACTATAATTTCCCCTTTATTTGCACGGAACAATGTTGTACGACGTTCGTGTCGTATAAATTCGAGTAACGAATTTTTTCCATCCGATTTTCTAGTTCAAATTTATTCAGTGTAGGGATTTTTTTACTTATACAGGATACAACTTTGGTTTCTATTCAGATATCTCGAAGAAAAAACTTTGAGGGACGAAGGAAGGAAGAAATATTTGAGAAATGTTCGCGGCTCTCCTAGCATGTCCCACAACGAGAAGTGGAATCTGCTCGCGGTGGACAGACCGATCGTTAATCCGCAGACGTTGTCCGAGACCGCGTTCTTTCGCAAAATGCCTCGAGTCTTCGCAGAAGGGACGAGAGTCGCATGACGAGAAATCGTTCCCCTGAATCGTCAGAGTACGAGACAAGCGTAAAACAACCCCGTGCAATATCGCGAAACGTCCCACGGTGATCGTTTCGATACACTTTCTCATCGATGACGGATTATATTTAATAGGAATTAACGGTTTATCTTTGGGAAACGAACTTTCCACTTGCGAATAGGTTGTATAAATAGGAATACAAATTGGCCGGGTGCATTAGAGAAATGTCGCGTAACGTGGTAGAACAGTGGCTATCCAGTCACGGTGCTGTTACGGTTCGTTTAAAAAGTCACGAATGACATTTACGCAGGCCGTTAGCGTAGCGTGACGCTGGGTCGGACCCAACCCAAAAGATTCAACGGGCTATACAAGAAGATCTGTATTCTCCGGCCTTCTTATCTGACTCATTTGCAACAGGGCACAACTACTTCTGTGACGAATAGTAAATAGTATAGCAACATTTAAATAACATTCGAATAATTCTCTTCCCTCGAGAACTGAAATTACGATATTATTTTAAATTTAAAATTTATTCGTATTAATTATTTTCAAATAAGTTTAATCAAAATATGATTTTCAATCCTGTGTATGAAGTAAAGAAAATTAACATTCGTGAATCTCTTGCGGATCTTCGTGTTATGAATTATTGATCCGTTTAACAATGGAAATTTGATTAATTTTTGAAAAGAATATAAATGGAATGCGAAACAATTAATATTTCAGATATGATTATGATATAAAAGTATCGTTCTGAAAATATGTTGTCAATTTAATATTAACAGGAGATAATGTATGAGATGATTTTAGACAATCATGGCGATTGGACCAATTACTAATCATTATTGCTAGGTCATAGGTGACTATACTAGGTTAAATTAGGTTCACCTAGAAGTCAGGATATTTAATTTTCGTTCTGTATCTTCTACAGATAATCGATAACATTCCAAATATAGATTACGTCCATTAAACAAGTCATAAACATTGACAAATTATATATAAATAATATTATCTCTCGATATTCCAAGCTTTCAAAAAATTACTTCAACCAACTCTGCTTCTCTCGAGATTACAAATTAAAAATATAACTCACCCTATTAGTCCATAAAACCGAGAACAGTAAAACATTTATATACACGAGTGGCTCTCAACGCGACAGAAGCAAAGTATCCTACAATCCTGCTGGACTCGAGCCGTCACAGCACAAAGACGGCACCGGCGGCAATTAAACGAGGGGGCACAGATTAACCGGAGGAAAATCAGGCAGCGGAGAGTGACAGCGGCGACTTGTTCGTTCGGGGAATTCTCATGTAAGCGAATATACGTAGGCACGATTTACGCCGACGAAGTCGCCTCTACCAGACGTCATCCTGACCATAGTAGGTGGACAAGGACCTTGGCCTTCGGATCACCGCGCACCAGCACATAAATCAGGCCGCGATCGCGCCATAGCGAGCGTTCCATCGTCGGCCGCGAGTATTAAATCCACGGTTCAGCCGCTTGGAAGAAATCAACGGCCATTTTCGGACATTGGACACACCGGCCGCGCTACCATCTACGGTATAGTCAGGGCGTCAGTTCGCGAAACGAATGTCATTGCTTCTGAACCTTATCCATCTTCTTCGGCATGGTCGTCGCGTCGGCCCCTTTCCATCCACCTTGTCGATCCTTCCCTCCCCCCCTTTCCCCTCGCTCTCTCTCTCTTTTTTTCTCATCGACCCTCTTTTTGCCGGGCCCTTCTTCACGATACTGGGGATACTGCATCTCGATTCTTCTCGGCGGCGAAAATGGCGACGCGATTCATTTTTTCCCCTGTCTTCCCTTCATTCGTTTATTCTGACGGGGATATAATGCGTCTTGCGGATAATTGTTCCTTTTTTTAATTGTTTATAAATATAGGAGGAAAGATTTCTAATCATTGGTTCCTTGATTCCGAATTGTTAATTAACGGCTTGTGATACAGTTGCTTTTTAAAGTGAATTTACAATGAAAACCTTGGCAATAAAATTAGAGATACGCGTTGTATTTTTCTTTTTTATTCATTTAATTTGATTCAAGATGCGTTTTGCAAGTAATAAATACTCTGCTAATTTTATCCATGACTATTTATATTGTAATAATATTTTTATGTAATTCTTTCGTTACAATTACTTGAATGAACGGTTATTACAAAATACAATTTGGCAGATTATCATACATTAATAAGAGAATAATAGAAAATTTCTAGGAAATCATATTTTTAAAATATTGAATTAGATTAGAACTGATTGATAGCTAATCAATAGCAAACATGACGAATACATTTAATTTAATAAAGTAATAATTACAATCTATTAACAATAATAAGTAGAATGTTAATATTTAGAGATATTCACAGATCTTCTGAATGAATGAGAACTAAAACGAGAATTAGTATAATTTATTCTAAATCATTGAACAGATCCCAGAAATGTATAGAGACACGATCTTTAATTTCCACAAAATAAACACCTGCACAAGGTGCAGACGAATACAGGTGAGAATACCTTCTTGGAATGTGTCTGATAGGGTGGTGTTGAGAGATGCTTTGAATGCGAAACGGTATTAAAGTTGCATACGTAATGCCAGTGAATCATTTCTGGTATGGCCCAACGGAATTCTCGATACATTTGCAAACGAACAGAAAATCTTTTTCTCGATGATCAATGCTCCTGGTCCCAATCCTTCAAGTTAAATAAATCTTCTTCTCTAATTTCGATTTCTTGATCTCTCTGACAATTGTCGATAATAATAACAATTTTCGTCGGTCTCCATCCTTAGGAATCGTTTCTACCACGCGAGTGGCACGCGGTTTTTGCGATCCATGGGGAAGATGCAAGGCACCGCGGACTTCAGCCTAGTTTGGCCATGTTCACCGCAACGCATACAAATTCCTCATGTAGACAACCCCCTCTTTCTTTCTTTTAACCATCTACATTTTTTTTCTTTTACTTCACTTCGACAACCGTGTCGCGGAAGAAGCGAACAATCCGATCTCGAAATGATTACCTCGAATAATTCTCATGTTTTGAATATTTTTTAGATACCATGTTTGAATGGATTTTTAATAATCCATATTTCTCAAAGATGGATAATGGATTAAATAATGGAACTTATGATTGATTCAAGTTGGAAATATTTGCAAAATTTTGTCAAAATTTTGTTCTAAAAGATCAAGAATATAAAAACATAAAAGTTTTTTATATTCAATTAATAAATTTTACTATCAAAATCAACAATTATTCTATTTTATATGAAACATTATGGCTATGTAGATCATAATGATTTATATGTATATTAAAAAATTTTTTTATTAGTGGAACATTCATTTATGTTTTTTTGAATGTAATTTTGTAATGATATGAGATAGAGCAAGATTTTAGATTATAAAATATTTAAGTTTTATTATCCTCTAAAAAATATTTCCAAATTATATTGGAATTATATAGAAAACATAAAAAAATGATAAAAATTTGAAAGTTAATTTTATATATAAAGTAATTTATTTTTTGACAAAATATATTATAATCTACATATACACAATTTTTCATTAAAATCAATTTTTAGATAAGAGATAGATAAATTTCTTTCTAAAATAGCATATAAAAACATTTTTGATTGATTATATTTGAATTTTTTAGTAAATAAAGAATTTTATAGTAAAAAAATATTATCTTATTTAGAAGATAACACAAGATTATAAAACAAAAACATACATTTATATAATTTGTCACATGTACATGATATTATTATAAAGAAACATGAACAAATTTATCTTAGAATATTATATCAATAAATTTAATTTTAACTTTTTTACTTATCTTGTCTTTGTATAAATGACAAAAAAAGAAAATTTATGCAATTACATAGATCTTCCATCCAAAATCATTATGGATTAAAATTCATAAGATGTATATTCAGACGTATAAGATAATTCAACGTGTTATAATAAAGCGAATTAAACTGAATAAGAACAAGTTAAATTAAATTTAAATTCTTGACGTGATCTACTTGCGGTGAGCAAGGAAATCGAGCGAAAACCAGTTTTCTTTTTGCAGACAATTCAAAGAAATTAATTGTGCAATACAGGAACATCGTTAACCCTGAACTCTTGGGTTGCATACATTTAAGAGGTTCTTTGCGCGGACAGAATTAATCGGATCATAAACTCGAATGGAACAACGAAATTATTGTACCTCATTTAAATGAAACCAATGCAATTGTCGTGCAAACCCATGCAACGACATCATAACGATTTCAAGATTCGTATTGCATTCGTGAGATTCATGTTTGTTCAAATTATTGAATTTTTGAAAGATATTGATCTTTTTCAATATTTTAGTTTTAGAAAAAAAAATCATATTCCTATTTGACATTAAAGGCAGATAGCACTATTATTATTTATCATTTTATAATTTATTAATTAATAAATTAAAATTTCAAGTATTAAATAATAATTAAAAAGTGTGATTACATGATCAATAATGCAGAAAAATAATTATGTTAAAAAAAATAAAAAATCTTTCTTTTTTTATGAAACAAACATTATACAATTTTCTACGAATAAGCATAATATTTTTCATTTGAGAAAATTTTGCAGCTCATTAATTATGCTAATAATCCAGGTCAAAGGAAAAAAACTCGAGACAATTAAGTTGTAAGAAATATCGTGACGAGTTAAGGAAACCAAAAGGTCTACAGAAACTAGTTCGCAAAAAGTAGATTACCTTCGCGTTTCATACATCCCATGACATCACTCGTCTATTGTCTCATTATATTAATATGCTTTTTACCTTCAAATAGTAAAGGGTATAATTGGGCCCACGCTGAGTGAACCACCCTGTAGAATATTAACCATGATCGACCATCTAATATTGAATTTCTTAAGACGACCTCGATGAGGTAACATTGTCGTTACCTTGCTCCAACTATTGTCTAGGATAATAGGCAATGTGGGCTGAATTGAAGAAGGGTGTGATCTACGTATGCCCCATTTTCATTGATCGAAATTATTATATTTATTGATTATAAATATTTTAAAAGTTTTCTAAAATCGAAAAAAATTAAGATCCTATTTATTAGTATTATAAATAGTATATTTATTACAACATTAATTTTTTTCTATATTAATGACAAAAATTCCCATTTTGAGAACGATGACTGAGAGTTAAGCATACGAATTAAATTTACAAAATCTTTGATGATAATTAATCCAATTCAATAATTTTCATTTAAATTCATAGAATATTCATCGAAAATTATTAATATATTTTTCGATAAAATTATTTACTTTATGCATAATAAAGTGCCATTTTTGGGAAAGGTCGTTGAAAATTTTTAATGAAGATATCTATCGATTTTTTATTAGATCCACAGAGATGTTACCATTTCTTAAAATTCATCAAAAATTATTAACGAAATTTTCAATAAATGCCCATTTATATCTACAGAAAAGTACCATTTCGAGAGTAATCGTTGAAAATTAATTAATACAAATTAAATTTACAATTCATCAATTTCCAATTAGATACATAGAGTTTGAAAATATTCTGATAATTTGTGTATCTCTATAATTTTTACAGCGATAATCCATAAAAAAAGATGACATTTTAATATTTTTCAATCCAACTAATTAATGAAATTACACGTACAAAACTTCCGAGATTTAACGATACTCATAAAATTCTCCATATGATCAAATCTTAGAATCATCATCGTAACCACCGGCGTCGATGACATTGAGCAACGACGCCGGTGGTTACGTCGCGGTGCCATTTACGAGCCAGCAAATTGAGTTTAGTGCCACGTGCTGATCGTTACAGCCTTGGAGAATGCTGGACAATGCTCGAGATGGTTGACAGCAACGTTAGCAACTGGTCTATTAACTCTTTACTTAAGAACGAGTAATTGTCCATTGCTTTTTATTTTGTGATTTCTGCTCTTTCGAAAAAAAAAAAAAAAAAAACGATCCGCACATCAGAAGACTTGATTTCGAACTTTTATTGCTTTTTCTTGTTTCTATCTCGAGCAGCAACTTTTTCACGATTCCTTTTTGACGTATGACGTAAATGATTTACGCGAGAGAAATAACGGGTTGTTAAACTTGTATTCAATGGATATGAGAAAATATTACAGATTAATGGTAATTGGTTAGGTTTTTTCCTGAACCAGGAATAAAGACACTGATTTTCTTTGAATGGTATTAGATATAGATTTACAATTAGTTTCCTCGCTTTAGAGTACTTTAGAGTACACAAAACTTTTTGAGAACAATAAAGTTTTGACCATATATTACCAAATTAATCAATGAAACAATATATTGAATTATTGATCAAAATTTTTTTCAACTATTATTCAATTATAATTATTAATCATTAAAATAAGAAATTAAAATATTATTAAAGATAAAATTTGTATTATTATATCAATATATAATATTATATTATAACAAAAATAAAAATATTTAAATTTAATCAATTGCAAATTATCTTTTATGGAATGTGTTTTAAGGTTAAATAAAAATTTAGAATTATGCTATAATATATATAGTCACTATTAACTATAAAAAACATATGAATTATAAGAGGGATAAATTTTCATTTAAGTCAAGATGTCAGTAACATGTCATAACGTAAGTCACCACAACTTAACATCTTCAATTGAAATCTTCAAGACATTCGCATCAGCGCGAACACGGTACATGTCTATTAGTTCACTTCATAGCTGTTAATCTCAGGTTATTTTTGCAACGATCTGCCTACGTGATGAGGCATGCTAGAATTGCTTTTTCCTGCACATATCACTTATTTCTTCATATTATTTTTTGTATATACACGATAAAATTTTTTGCAACTTTTTTATACAGATATGTTTTCTCTATTTATAGAAAATAATCATTTTGTAACGAGTCACGATCTCCCTTTCAGATATCGATGATTAATTACACGTTACTCTTTGCTAATTTTAGAGCGGAAACGGAACGTTCGTGACCAACGGGAACAATAGCATTAGCTGGCAGCGCGTGGTCGGTCAGGATTCTGTTGTGGAACAATTACCAAAGAACAGTAAGCGTTTTTCAATTCCTTTCTTTTCTTCTTTTAATTGTTATGACTATATCTTTTTCTTCTGTTATTCATTAAATATCATAAACGCTTTAGGATCCACAAAATTATCGTACTTCACAAATTGGAGCGAATGGAGTGTGTGTGATCGACACTGCACGCAGAATCGCGTTCGAAGGTGTCGCGAGAAGAAAAAATGTGGTACCACGATACTTAAGGTGAGCAATTTGTGAATTTCATTTTACATATTGCAAATGTTATATCAATATTCCATTTACATTATTTTATGCAGGAAGAACGAACCTGTCAACACAATAGAAAAAGTAGATGGAGAAGGTGCAAGCAACATCAACGAAGAGGTCATCGACAAAAATTTGATAAATTTCACGTGATTCAGGTAATACTTCCCATCGTGTTTCTAAAAACTGAGTTCAATATGAGTTCTGAAACTTTTTTGCTTGGAAATTAATTACGAATTAATCGATTGATATTAGATGCCTAAAAAAGAAGCTGCACCTAGACAAGGAAGACAGAGAGGCAAGGACCAATCTGTAGGGTATTACGGAAAGTGGAGTAAATGGTCACCTTGTACAAGATTGTGCACTACTCAACGTCATAGGTGAACGCGATATTCATTAGTTTGTTTAAGAAATAAATTTAACAAATTTTGATCAATTATAAAAATTCCAATTTAAATAACGGAAGGTGGTGCAAGAAACCTGGAATTTGCGGACGCGATGTGATAAGGGAAAGTGCTTATTGTTACGTCGAAGGTAGCTTCTGCCAAAGATGGATCCATCGAAAAATTCGTGGGAATCAAGAAGAAGATGGTGAATTAAATTTAAAGTATTCTATTCACTCGTTATTCTCTTTCATTTTTTGAAAGAATATTCATTATTTTTTATAATTCACAGATGCAGTATTAGACGAGTTCGAGTTGAATCCCAACACGGTGGACAGTTTCATCCCCGAGAAAAATTCTAATATTTGGAAATGTGGAGTCCCGAGTATTCAAAAAACTTCTCGTCTTTCTTACTTTACAAGAATCATCGGTGGACGACCGTCGACTCCAGGAAGTTGGCCGTGGCAAGTAGCCGTATTGAACAGATTTCGTGTAAGTTATGCAAAATTAGGATTGCTACGTATCTGTTTAAATTATAATAATAATTTCACGATTAATCGTTGCAACAATTTTTACAGGAAGCTTTCTGCGGAGGTACTTTAGTGTCTCCAAGATGGGTATTAACTGCTGCTCACTGCATCAGAAAGAGACTTTATGTTCGCATTGGTGAACATGATTTGACAGTGAAAGAAGGCACTGAATTGGAATTAAGAGTACTCGACGTTTCATAAATTGACAAGAAATAATAATATCTTCGAGAATTTTAATTTTATATTTTAATTTTTTTCCACTCCCAGGTGGATTCAGTCACAATACATCCCGAATACGATGCAGACACGGTGGACAATGATGTTGCAATGCTTCGTCTTCCGGTCACTTTAACAGCGTCACCATCCAGAGGAATTGCTTGCCTTCCGGCGCCTAACCAACCTCTACCTGCCAATCAATTGTGCACAATTATTGGCTGGGGAAAGTCGCGAGTCACAGATGATTTCGGCACTGATATTCTTCACGAGGCTCGAGTAAGTTACATTTAGGTGCCATTATGTTCTTTTTCTAATTTAAATAAGGAAATCTTTGAAACGTTCCAATGATTAAAAAAATTTTATCCAAGTTTTTTATCAATTTTCCATTTCAGATACCTATAGTATCTTCAGAAGCATGTCGAGATGTTTATGTAGACTATAGAATCACCGACAACATGTTTTGCGCTGGATATCGTCGAGGAAAAATGGATTCTTGCGCAGGAGATAGCGGTGGTCCTCTTCTGTGCCAAGATCCTAGAAGAGCCAACCGGCCCTGGACCATTTTTGGTATTACCAGTTTTGGCGAAGGATGTGGGAAGCGAGGGAAATTTGGAATTTACGCCAGAATGTCGAACTATGTTCGCTGGATCAGCAGAGTGATGAAAGAAACCGATGACTTTAATTAAAACTTTCATAACGCTCGTGTGCTTGGGTTCTAATTATCGTGCTCAGTGCTATTAACTGCTGTTCAGTGATCTTTAGCTAAGAACAATATCCAGTGTACTTTTAATTAGATATAAGAACGAATAATCGTTTTGAAACGAGTAATTATTACCACTTAAAGCGAATGCCATTTATTACTCTTTTCCTTTCTACCGACACGATGCCACATTGTATATGAATAGAGACTATTTAACATGAGTGAATCTTGTTAATTTCAAGAATCGAATACAAAATCTCTTCATTTCTAAACTCTTTATTCAATTATACGAAACGTAATGTGAAAAAATCGTACGATATACATATTTGTGCAGATTGATTCTGCTACCTTTGGAGCAGTAATCAAAAAGGAACGGTTTGAAGATAGACATTAAAAAAAAAAGAGAGAGAGAGAGAGAAAATGGAATCATCAAATGAGCGTTGTGACAAAGAGAACGATGAATCGTTTTATCCGTAACCACGATCCATGCCACGATTGGATCGTGGCGCCATCTTTCATGCTTTGGAACCTGATGGCGGATACGCTAAAATAGGTGCAGAAAACTTCACCACAGTGACAATTAACAAGAGTATTATAAAGAGCTTTTCTGGATTTCACGATTGGATATATCGATAATATATCATCTGTTTTATCTTTTATATTATCAGTTTCACAACAACACCTTGAATATTCGTTCCATCTAATTGGAACCGTTTCAATTGAACTTGCACTTGGAGAAATCCATCTCGGGATGCTGTTCCATGAACCTGGAAGGAAAAATTTAAGATGGTTAGATATTCTGCGATATTCATGCTGATTTATGCTCGTGATGTCGTACTTTTTGATCACATCCTGCTTCTTCTGCTCGTCGGACGTTGGCAAACCCAGCTCCTTTTGTCTCTGGTCGTACATCATCTTCTCCACGAGGCCTCTAGTTTCACCATCGAGATCGGAAAGCTTGCTCGGCTCGGGATTCACTTTCTTCGTGCTGATCTCCGGGTCGCAGGTTACCACGTGCGCCCACCATTGCATTTTGTTCACCTGTGAAAACAGTCGACGATTCTTGCCTTTAGTAATCGTAAAATAAAAGTAACGCAAGATGCATATTAATATCTGAAAGTTGAAAGTTAATTTGTTTCAAATATTTAAATTGGTAATTGGTAATAAAAAGAAAATTAAGAAAATACGAAACATTACAAAATAATTTTACAGATTAATCAAAGAGGTTCGATGAATATAATTGGATATTATAATGTAAAATTTACGTTTTAATCACATCAGAAAAAAATATTCACACTTCAATTTTTCTGGCATCTTTCATATATATTACATGTTCTATCTATTAAGGTGAAAGTTTAAAATCAATTTTTTACAAACATAAAATATTATTATTAAAAAGAAGATGGAGACTTGTAAATCTATCGACTTCGAAGGATCAAAACATCTTTATTTGAATAGGCTTTATTAAATGACGATCAATGGAATATCTATCACGACCAATTATCGAAATAATGTCACCGAATCAAGTGGATAAAAATATTAAGTAAATAGTTTGCTCGTTGAACGATCACGATTCAGCCTTCACCAAACTCTCTATACGCTATTCTGATCGCTCATGGCCACGTCAAATCAACGAATTCTTCGCGTATCCGATATCATCCGTCAGAAATTCATCGCTAAAGCGACAGCATCGTTGGAATCCTCGTTTTGACAAGGCCGCGTATCCAGCATCGAGCATTGCTTCGCTTGCATCACTTACCTTCTCCAGGTTGAGAAGCAACACTTTTCCATCCTCGATCACCCAGGTGGATTCTTCGACTTTGACCTCGTGTGGAAAATCACCGTCGATGATCGGCGGTTGACCCTTGATGCCACAGGTCAATCGTTTTTTCGTGATCGTCACCGACACGTCCTTCGGCCTGGCAGAAAAGTTCACTTTCAAAGGCACTTTGATCTGGAATCAAAGAACAATTGAAATTATTAAATGTATACTTTGATATTGGAAATATTATTATTATTTTTTAAATTTATAAAATCTCTTTTTTACATTCACAATCAATTTTATATTTTTATTGTTTAAGTTGTCATTATGATGTAATTATCATCTTTTCAAAAATCGAGTTCTTTTTACTCAAATTGTCTATCAATTTGTTCATTTCAAAAATTGGATTATTTTTAAGATTTCTAAATTCAACAAAATAACTGATTTTCGATTTTTTTTTACTTTGCAATTATAAGAAATGTACGGATATTTTCAGTAAAATTAATACAATTTGTAATACAACTGTTTACATAGATTGGTAATTAACAACAAAATTTTTATGCATATGATCTATCATAAATATTTTCCTTTTGCAATCAATAAATCATTGTGACAAAAATTTGTAGCTCTTCGCACAATTTGAAAGTAACGATCTTCTCAATGCAAAAAACCGATGTTCATCGAGTATCTATCATAACAATAGCGATTCATTCGATCGATCGCGGTTCCGCACGATTGCTCTCTTAGTCCTTCTGGAGATTGCGATTTCATTGCATATCATCGTGATCCATTTTGACGGGACCTTGGATTTCGGAAATCTTGCAATGCAACCTTCGAAATGAAGGGATAATTTAGATCCGCGAAGAAAATTTTTTATAAAAGAGAAAAACAGAATCGTTTCTATGATTTATCATAGAAAGAATATTTTAATTAATTTTTGAAATACAATTCAAAATTATAACGAACGAATTAATCATAGAGTATCAGAATATTTGAATACTTTTAATCTCGATAATAGTCCAGAGATAAGAAAATTTTCGAATAAATGTTGGCCTTAGAAAAGATGGACGGTCGAGTAAGAGAGGAGACGTCACGTTTCACAACAGAAAGTTCGTTCCTATAATTTCTTTTATTGCGATTCGAATTAGCTCTTTTGCACGATGATTATTATAGTTTTATGTACAACGAAGAACTGGTCGACGATTCGAACCAAGATTGCTAGAACTAAAATTGTATATCGACTGATTCTCGATCAGTATTCTGGTTACTTTTATATTGCCTTAAAAAATGTTTGATGGAGTTGGTGGAAAATAGAATTAATGAAAGTTAAATCTAACGCTCGCAAGAAGTATCGTTACGAAAGAAAATTACTGTGAATGAATATGAAATCATACGGTTTGTACTTTTACATCCAGTCTAATGAGCTGAATTAATTTTTCCATAAGGAATGCATTATTCTGCTCGAAAAAAAGGTAGTTGCATTCTTAGTTAATAGTAGTTAAAAGGTGAAAAAAGAAAAATTCCTGAGAATCTGTTATTCCTCATTTGAATATTTCACATTATACTTTGGCTATATAAATCTTTAAAGTCGTTAAGAAAGGAATTCTTTAAGGCTCAAGCTATAAGCTTCTCACATAAATATTATATAATAGCCATTGATTATTTAAATTTCTCAATACTTTTAACATCAAAGTATCAAAGTAAGAAATAATTATGAAATAATTAGCAAAGAAAAAGAAAAAATTCTGAAGATTTAAAGTATCTAGTGCAAATACTACATATTATATTTTTGTCTATTTCTTTATTATTCTCAAAATATTAATGAATAACGAAACAATTGACAATTTGAAATTTTCATAAATTAAACTATTATATTATAAACTAATTATTCTATATTTTGTAATATTTAGAATATTTAAATTTTTCAAAATCTTAAACTCATAAATACTAAAAAATCAACAAAATTCAATCTCAATCATATTCTTTTCTTTTCTTGTTTCATATTTTTTTTTTTAATATCCAAAACTTTCAAAAATTTCAAAATCATAATTACCAAAAATCAACAAAATCCAATATCATCAAAATTCCAAATTTCTTTTCACCGATATTTCTCTTTTTTTTTTATTTCTACTTCTTCAGAATTTCTTAAATCACTTAAAATCTCAAAATAAGAATAAAAAATCGATACGGATTAATACAATTTCCAGTGATACTCTTTCTTTTTTACTTACATACTATTCTTAAATATCCGAAATCTTAAAAAATTTCTTAAAAAAATCACAATTACAAAAAATCGATTCGATCAATATTTTAAATCCCAATTTCATCGATTTATTCCTCTTTCAATCATGCCCATAAACACAGTGACGATAACATATATTTGTCGAGGAGACGATCCATGTGGCACGTCCTCGGGTGGCCAGCACCAGGAACAATTAAATCCATCAAGTTCTGAAATCCTAGATGACCCATCGTGCGTATCGCGTGTCGCAACACCGATCATCTCAAGAAGAGGGGACGAAAAAAAAGGGGGGGAGAGGGGAAAGGATCACGAATGATACGAAGAATTACGTGTCGTGGGATCATCATCATCGTCATGTTGGATGTGTTCTTGGATTTCCAGCGTGACGACGATGACGACGACCGTGTAAACGCTGAGTTGAGCGCACCGGTGCGTGGAAACGGATCATGGCTACCAAGTTAACACGTTAACAAAGTAGAATATTATTACGATGGAACGACAAAGAGTAGAGGGGAAGAGGCTTGTGTCGCTGTGATCTCTCGGATTATCCTTCATCTCTCTACGTTAACGTTAAGACACGAATTTGGACCGAGATTGGATCGTATTATTTTGCAATTTTTCGTCACGGTTCAGCCTTTATCATCAAAAAATTTTAATTTTTTGAGAATCGTATATCTTTGATTCAAACATATAAAATGCGATAATTTTTTTAAAATTAGACTTAATGACTTGATTTATTCTGAGAAGTTAGTTTATCAAGTAGGGTATAAAAGAAATTTCGAAAGGATTGCTATTGATTAAAATTGGAAAGAAAATAATGATTATTTTTTTTTTCAATATTTATATCCGATTCATTAAAGATTCAGATATAATTTAAAAAATATATTTTATAGACTTATGTCAGTTATATTATACGTAATAAAAATTTCATCGAAATTGGTTAAGAATATATATATAACGTATTGAAACTTTAACATAAATCTTCAGAATATATTTTTTTAAATTTTTATTACAGGCCTAAATAAAAAAAAAGATAAAAAAAACTTTTGAAACAGAAGATTTTTTTTTTATATACCATGTAATTAATTCCTTTAACTTCTCAAATCAATTCAAGGTATTAAATCAAATCATTGAATGATTGAATAAAAAAGTTATCGTATTTTAAAGGCATCTCTTCCAATATTTTTTGGAAATACTGTATGTGATATTGTTCTTATTTTGATATTTCTTCCAATATTTGTTAATACTTTGCAGGCGAACACTATGATCACAATCCTGAAGAGAATAAATTTTTATCTTAAATCTAATTAAATTTTTTATTTACACAATTTTTTTAAATCCAATTTGGATTTGTTTGCTACATATAGAAAAAAGTGAAAATGATAGCTATCAAAATGTTAATATTATTTCTTTCTTTTATTATTTATAAATATATTTATGTTGAAAAGAATAAAAAATAGTTTTCTTTTTTTCAATCGTACTAAACTTTATTCTCGAGGAGATCATTATTTTGGAAGATGAAGTTTGTAATCATAGTAGCAGATATCGTGATTTTTGAAGAATAATTCATACGATTAATTAATTTTAATATTACACACATATTTAATTTATTTCAATATTTATCATTTTATTTAATATATTTAGTTATATATTTTAATTTAAAAAATGATGGAACTTAAGATTCATACAGGATTATATCTCTAATCGTCCATCCTCTTTCTTATCAGTTGCGAAGAACCCTGAATTTATTTCTCATTTAATATCAATTTATCTCAAATAATAACGGAACAGGTTTGGAATAAAAAATTGATTGGCGTAGAATAGGTCGTTTTATGGAGAAATTAACAAGTACACGATCAACTTCCGTTTTAAACCTCGTAATAAGTGTCAAGTTACCAAGTTAATCTTAACTTAATCCCTCGATTGCTCGCAGACCGCAATAAAAAAAAAAAAGAATCGAATAACACTCGTCGTCGTACAAAGGAAGACTCACGCGAATTGCAGCGAGAAGGAAAGCGTTTCAAAAGTAAGAACACGAATTTAAACCTTGTCTCCTTTAGAAGTCGGACGACTTTACGAATCGAAAGTAAACGCAGCCTTGGTTCTCTTTGGTAGAGACCAAAGGGATGTACGTGAGCAAATTCACGTTCCCGTCAACCGAAATTAAAAAAAAGAAAAAAAGAAACTCTATCTCCTGCGCCTAGAAATTCAAACCAATCAACCAGAACTTGCACAATCGTTCCAGAAAAACTCGCGTAAAAAGATACCACTATTAATCTTCATATTCTATCTTGAACAGGTGAACACCATCAAACCTGGATAAAAACTTAATCAATTCAGTTAACCGCGGTAAGTATACCAACTTTTCAAGACATTACTGTCGATTTTACTGTAGATTTCATATTCTAATAATAATTCGCTAATGCAACATCCTCTCAGACTCATTAAACCCACTCCAATTATAGTGCAAGTATAGGAACGGTTTTCCCTTGCTAACTATTTGCTCTTCGCTTATTCGATCGTTTCACGAGATCATCATTAGACTGGAGCCATCGTTTTCACGATTTTTAGTTTGTTGTTGAAATCATCTTCGCGATGCTACACTTGCAAAATCCTCTTCTATCCATACGTGATCTTCTATATGCTTATGTATTTCACAAGAAATATCGTGGAACACGTATAGAAATGATACATTTAATCCTCATCATTCTTCGAGTTGATTATATTAAAAATTTATCCTTAATCTTTGTGATTTTTATTTTTTTAACATGAAATATACAGTATCGGACGAAATTGTAAATATTTATTATGTATTATGTATAAAATATTTTTAATATTTAGGGTTTATTTTTTATATTATAAGAAAAATTCTATTATAATCAAAAATTGAACAACATAAATATATTACATAATAAATATACAAAAATATGTCAATTTGTTAACATATGATTTTTACATTTTGCTTTATAATTGTTGTTGTGATAATTATACATTCATTAAAGCAAAAAATGCTAGAATTTTCAATCGATGCTTCCTTTAGATTAACTTAGCTTTAGACATGTATAACATTATATAATATTTGATATGAATTTGAAAAAGAGACAAAGAGTTTCTTTGTCTCTTGTTTCTTTTTCTCGTCATAAGACAAAGTTAAAAACAATAAGATCGGAGTAATGCGACATCGAGCATATACATGAATGAAATTCTTTAAAAATTCGATTAATTTAACTATGTACAGTTTTGATTTCTTTATTTTTAGAAAAAAAAAAAAAAAACAATTATTTATTTTTTCATTCCATTGATATTCAACTTGATATAGAACGAGACATAAATTAAACAAAATGAATTTCTAATATTTAAAAAATTAATTATATTCGAATCTGCGTTTCTTTCACGAGACTTCTTTCACGCATAGTACGCACAATACGTACATACATGTCATCGTATACGGTTATACGAAGGAACGTGGACAATTTGCAACTGGAGTGGGAGGAGAGCCAGCAATTTTCAATCGACGCTCCCTCGTGCCCATTATCCCCTCTATCGAACGACAGGATCGTTTGCTCTTCGCGTTTTTCTGAACTTGTATCATCCACGGATATGAAGACCAAGACCAGGTTGCGCGTTACCATAACCACGGGGATTAATGTAAAGATTGTTCTTAAGTTGTGCAATGTCGGTTCAATGGTAGAGCGAGATGGGAGTTTATGGCGAGGATAATTGAAGCTTTAGCCTATTGGAGATAATATGAATTGAAAATAATGGATCGTTTACGCCACTTGAGAATCGTGTTTTCCCATGGAAATTTGGAATTCTTTGTTCTTTGGAGAAGAAGTTTTAATTATTAAGGTGAGGGTATTATTAATTCGAAGATTATATTTTTCCAATTTTTTAAATAATTCTTTGCCGGAAGAAGAGGAATCTAGTTATTGAAACGAAAGTAGCATATACTTCCTAATTTATGAATAATGTTTCCAATCTTTTAAGAAGAAATAAAATTCTATATTAAAAGAACATTTAGTTATTAATGTGAGATTGATTTCGTGATTTTCTCGTAGATATAAATATCGTTTAACATATTTTTTAGAGAACGTCTCATTTCGTATTTTACAGCAAGTAATGCGTACAATTGTATTATAAGTTTTCTGCCAAAAAATATAAAAAGTGAAAAAGATATGCCATTTTTCGTCGTTCCACAATTGTTTCTCGTATCAAAAAATCTGCGATAGAAAACACATTGATAAGGAAAAAAGTTTTCAATTTATCTGAATTCCTGAATTAAAATTTTATAGGAAGTAGGAAAAAATAAGAGCGATTACTCGGTGTAAAATAACTGGATGGAAAATAAGGCGCAATCTGGATGGATTTAATCTGGTTCGTCAATCGGCAACGGGAAACGATGTACGCGAGGACGGACAGATGTATTCGCGGGAACAATGAATTCCTTCTGTGGCGAAAACAATTAAGGGGCAACAGTGTGTCAGAGTTGCCGCGGTTCTGAAACGTAGCCTTGAATTTGAAAGAACAAAAGGATGGATTACGTTAACGAAATGATACGATATGAGAACGTTAAGCGTCCATGCTTTGTTTCCCTTTGAACACGATTCTTCTCTTTTGATTTAAATTAGAAGTATGAATTAATCATATCTTTTTTTTTGGACAATCAAAATTGTATTATATTAGAAATCTGAATTTGAGAATTAAATTATTGTCCATTAGAAATGGATAGTGGATTTTTATTTGATAAGATATACAAGATATCCTAGATTTAAGGTGTCAACAAATTTTGTCCATATATTCTATGATAAATAAATAAAAAATATTGTAAACAAAAATATGAAATTCGAAGAGAAAAATAATAGACGCAATTATTACTGTTAATAATATTAAATGTATATTTAGTAGTAAAATTAGTGTCAATATTAATATTAATTCAATGACTACAAACAGTAAACATGATATAAAAATATAAATAAACATCGCTTAATTGTTCTCTTCGGATTTTTTATTTTTATTTATATCTTTTTAATAAAATATTAAATAATGTTTATACAACATTCTTTTTATTTAAATCCATGAAATGTATTGGCAAGATTTGACTTCATCTATTATCCTTAAATCTGAAATTACTACAGAATATATATTTATATGTTTCTATTTATAAAAACATAAATTTTATAATTCATTAATCAAAACGAGCTTCTGTAATTGATAATGATTATTCGTAACAAAAAATAATTTTTTTCAACGATAATAATTATAATAGAAAATAATTTCCATAAGTTTTTTTATCGATAATAAATAACAAAAATTATTATGGCTATTTATAACAATAATTTGATGAAAGACATTAATTCTTAAAATTTAGATTAAAACACTTATGATTTCTGAAAAATCATTTAAAAAATTACAATAAATATCATTCTCAAATATTTGTGATGAACATTGAAATTTCAATTGAATCAATTTTTCTACATATTTTAAGGCTATATAATATTTAAAGGCTAAAACGAAAATAAGAAATATATAAAGTAAATTATGTATTTAGCATGAAATACAATTTTTCAATTTATTTTTTCCCCTAATATTAATTATAATTAATTAATTTCTATAAATATTAATATTTAAATATCAAATAACATTTGATACTTAGTATTTCAAAAATTCCAGAGGAGGATTGGTGAAGATTATTTATATTTTCATTGTACAAACATTGTAAGAGAGAGAAAACAATACAATGAAACATGTTTAATGGTACCGTGCAAGTTATTTTGAGGAATTTGTTTCCTGTGCTCACATGGCGATCAGGCTTGCGGTTTTCGCCGTGACAAACACGTTGCAACACGAATAAAGTGTCCACTGCTGAACATTTCATTGAATAAGCAACTTTCTCTGGTTTGTTGACTGTCCACGTCTGATAACTTTGCTCCTGTGGCTACATCGTGCCCACTTTCTAAAGATTAAATTCTTACGGATTATTATTTATTCAATTAAACACAAATAAACTCAAATATAACGATATAAAAATTTCACAAAACATGTCAAAATGTTATTTTAACATTAATGATATTCGATTGTTATCGTTTACAAGAATATCTGATTTAATTTGCATGTTGTATTCTATCGATAAAATCTATAAATGATACATAAAGTGGCCTTCACTTTCGATAATTTCAGCAAAAATATTTCGAATAAAAGAGTTAATTACAAATTGTGAATCAATCTTTTTAAATGAACCATCTGTTTTTGACTTCACAGCTTTATAATAAATGTTAAAAAGAATTCAATGACTAGTATAGTATGACCTTGAAATAATCTCGGACTCAGAAATATTCCAAACTAATTAATAGATTAACATACAAAGTGATTTTTATAACATGACTACTTTAAAAGTAACTCGTAAATTATTTTGTATGTTATGTTTCATACAATAATTGCATAAGAGATGTAAAAGTATGGGAGAAGATATACAATATTATTAATTTATTTGCAAGATATTTTTTGGATATTTAGTGAGCATATTAAATTTGTTTTTGTTGTTATGGAATCATATACTTTTTAATAAATTAATCGGTTATTATTCCTTATAAAAACGTCCCTTAAAATAAAAAATTATTATTGTAGAAGTTGAATTTCGTAAAATTTATACAAAAGACAAAGAATAAAGAAATATCGCTTTTCATAAAATATCTTCTAAAATAATTTAAATTAAAAACTAATAGAACCATATTATATCTTCTTCTATATAATTTTTGCATTATTTAATTTTAAGTAATCGTGTTACAAGACTCATCCTGCAAAATATTTGTACTTAAAATAAATCGATTTGATCCAATCAACGACTTATTTATGCGTCATATAATTGGTCATCGATTAACAGGATTGAAGGTTATACATCTTTTCGAAAAGGATCGTAATCTTAGATAAAATCATCTGATGGATCAACAAAACTTTCATTGTAGATTCGTTCGATGGCCCGATGAATCGAAGGTTGCAGTGGCGGGAGCCGATTTTATTTGGCGTCTTCGCCGGAATCCTTGATAATCGAGAATTGACGTTTGTACGCGTTTCACGGGATGTTGCGCAATCGAATAGTTTCCTCGTTACTCACTGCGTTGGATAACGTGCGAAAAAACACGATGGTCGTGATACGAGACCCTTTTTATAGGTCAAAGATTATATTTTCCTGACAATTCATCATCCTTCAACCTTTCTCGAGATTTATTACGTTCTATAGTTGTGAAAAATGGATTCAATATTATTGTTGATAAATGACTTATAATGCTTAGAAATGAAAAGTAGATAAATCATTTTAACAAAATAAATAGATTTTTTATCCGTGTCTATTATCTGCTTTATTTTTATGAAAGGTATAATAAAAATATATTTAAAAAATATGTGACGATTTTTTAAATAAGCGTAAAAGAACTGGAATATTGTAAAAAAAATTGAAATTTTTTTGATATAAATTTTTTTAAAAATATCTATATATGGTATTATATTTCATTTAGGTAGATGTGGTATAGAATATTTCAAATATGACGATTTTTGAAATATTAAATAAACTGAAACATTATAAAAGAATTTAAATATATAAATATTGAAAGAAATTGTCTTTGAAAATACTTCAATTTTTTTCTATACTTAAATGATATTACATAACATCTTATTCAAGGAATGTAGATATTGTTTAACTCTATGTCAATGCTTTCATGTATACATTTATTATCTACCTTATATTTTTCACTCAAAATATTCAAATCTAATAATATTTTAATATTAAAAAGTATTAAAATCACCTAAACTTTGTTATTGAAATATATTAAAATTGGAAAATACATATAGTCGGAAATCTTTATAAATATTATACAAATTCAACTAATAAATTATAAAAACCAATGATACTGTTTTATATGAAATATTAATATGTAAACAATAATGAATTATTATGGAACTATTCTTTTTATTAATAGAATTATTTCAGGAAATTGAAATCAATCCTTGAAGTTTTTATTTTTTTATTATAGTGTTCTTATACTGTATTAAAAAATATTTTTAAACGAAATTGTTTTATGTATAATCAAATATATTTATATACACTTCATTAAAATCAAATTTTTCATGATAAAGGAATTTTCTTGTAAGATGGCATACTTTTGCAATTAATTTTGAAAATTGTATTATTAATATAAGAATAAACATTATTTAGAATACAAAAAACAAATTCAAATAAATCCAATAAATAATCATGCTTCAAATATCTTTTATTCGACGTCTCAAATGTTCATCTTCTCCTTGGAGATGTTCAAATCTAGCTAGCAATCATCGAATTTTAGATATTTACGAGAATAAAAATCTCAAAGGACGTAAGTCAAGAAAAGCCGCTTAATCGATGACCATGATTCGAAAACATCTCATTCGACGTCATCAGCCTTTGCTTACTGTTTTCGATATTAGACTTAAATCGATTAGGTCGGACCAAGGTTGTTGATGGCGCAATTTTAATATTCATACCACGTACGGATGAGTAGTACTATGATTAGATACGACATTAAGAAGGCATTGACATAGTAATCCGAGTACCTAATTCTTAAAGATTGGAAAAATTCGACATCCAATATTGCTATATTATATTTTGTATAAATATCTCTTTTGAAATATCTCGAGCTTTCAAACACGATCAGGCAGACGATCTCTTTTATCTTCGATCGTTTCTGTTGCGAACGAGGTCAATAGATAAATAGGCACAATTATTGGTTCTCATTAACATATGAAATATTCGCAAACACTATTTCAAGGTGGAATAATAATGTTATTTTCTTAACTAGTGTAAACGAGTCAATTTGAAAAAATATATATTTTTTTAAATAGTTTCTTTAGACTCTTAACTGCGAAAATTGTATTCGATCATTAATATTGATCAAATGTTTGATAAAAATAGTACAAAAATAAATATATTTGAAGAATTTTGTAGAATAATGCGACCTACTTATTTAAGTATTAAATTATTAAAAACGATGTGTATATATTTTTTAAATCTTATTTCATTTAATTAGTGTTATATCGTAATACTTAGACAGATAAACAAATTTATTTTAGATTTGATCGCATAATTTTATTTACATCTTTAATAATAACATTATCAACAAATCAAAAAGATATAAACGATTTAAAAAAATGTGTTACTTAAGATAACTTAAGATTAATTTTTTAAACATTCATTCATATAAGAAAAAGAAAAAAAAATTCAAGGGCCCAAACCGTAGTGAAAGGTAAACGAAAGGCAAGAAGTTATTAAAGGTTACAGTTTCCAATTTTTCCACCATTTTTTCACGATTGTTCGTTCATTCATACAACTTTTGATCTGCAAGGACGTGATTTCCTTCCTTTCATCGATTACTTCACACGAATAAATCACGAATAAATAGCTGTCACGATCGAACAAATCACGGAAAAAACAGATCATCCATAGTTCCGATCATTAATCAGCACAAGCTATTCAACCGAGTCGCCGATCGGTATCCAATGCTTTTATATAGAATTTCATTATTAATCTTGAATGTGTACAACTTAATAAAACTCTGTGTTCTTTTGTGTACAACGTTGTTTGTGAATAAGATCGCGAATAAAGAGGAATTCTTTTACGGAAGGAATCAAAACAAAGGGAACAACGAGAGTCAATTATCTCGAGTGTTGATCATCTTTTATCAATGCGATCGTTAAATCTCGTTCTATTCAAGGACGATGATTCTGACTCTCAGATATGCATTTACATTTATCGAGACGATTCTCTTTGCTCTTTCATGGACGATAACGAATTTTTAGTGATGCATCGCCACTCTGCGTGCGATACACGCTTCACGCTTCGTTCCACGTGATTGTGGAATATTTCTCTGGTAGCTGTGTTATTTAATGTTTGCTGGAAATTTGTGATAAAATTGGTTCAATTTTTCACGAACATTTAAAATTGTAAATTGGAAGATAAAGTAAGTGTCCTCATTATTATTACAGAAATTGTAATAAAAATAATTTTCTAATGGAAATCTAAAGAATTTAATTGAAAAGATGAATTTTGTAGAATATCGAGAAGTTTTTCTAGAAGTTTAATACGAGAGAGAAGTTAATTTTTTTTTAGTGAAATCAGGAAAGAAATTATACTAAAGACTTCTTGCATAATTAAATTAGTATCGTGAGTGAAATTTTACAAGTCAGAAGTTACAAGTTATCAGTGCTAATAAATTCTATTATATAACGATATTAATAACGTAAGTAAATCAATAAAAAAAAACTAAAAGTTATTAATTATGTCGATCGATTATGTTCAATTTGACACAACAGAACAATTATTTGTGCAATAGAAATTATAGTTTTTATTTTGTCATTCATTAATTCTCATATATATAATTCTTGGAAAGTATTCGATCACACTTTAAAATTTCTACATCAACGATTTCGAAATTTTCAACATGAATATAACTGACATAAATTTACAAAATTTATCGTTCAACTTTTCGTTATAAGTTTCAGAAAGATAAAAAAAATTATAAAAATCAATTTTCACTATTTTCTTTTTCGATTAATTTCAATTTTTCTAAAAATTTTTCACACGTTTATCAATAAATTATTAATAAGTTAATCCTTTTAACTTTCTTAAAAAAAAAAACTCAAGTTCGTTCAATTTTCAAAAAATTATTTTAAGAGTATTTTTTATTATCGAGTAATTTTTGCTTTGAAAGTTATATCGTTCGAATTATTCGAGCAAATTTCATTCAAGATTAAAACATAAGAAATAAAATTATCTGAAACAATTATTAATGATCAGATTCCGTACAATTATACACGTGTATATGGTATGAGAAATGTAAACAAATTAAAAAAGTTGAACCTATATTATATACGATAAATACTACAGCTCGTTGTTGAACCGTGACACAACAGCTCACACTTCTTTAATCCATTAACCTCGTGCATATAATGTCGCATATTCGAAACCGATATATTCGATGTAATTACGACATGTGAATATTCATAGGCCCGGAGAGATGTTTATTTGCAAGGCTCGCGCATGCGAATCATAACTCATTTCACATTTTCAGCGCAATATTATATGAAAGTTCGTGTTTGTAATGGATTGTCGTGTCCCTCGAGAATTTGATACCAGTGTTCTCGCGAAAGAATTACTATTGATTTACAAGCTGACAACCGATCGTCGAATACTTAATTCGAGTAGTTAAATTTCTCAAGATGGCTCGAAGGTGACGGTGAAACCATAAAGAAACGATCGAAGATCGATCGGAACCAGTTATTTTTCAACTCGTTATTCAACCCGGTGAAATTTATATTCTAAAATAATCTATCTATCCCTAGCTGGATTCAGGATTCAGTGACACGAATATATCGAAGTTATCCTTACGTGTCCACATCCGTGTGGACATTTACACTACTTAACAAATTTTTTTGTTATAATTATTATTCGTTTAATTATCGATCGGCATATTTTGTAGGCGATGACATCATGACCATAACCAATGATTACTCTGCAAAATCACTGGAACCATAAAACTCGCGTATTGCAAAAGAGATTGCATATAAAACATCCGATGTCTGATTAAAGAACAAATCGTTTCAACGATACCGAAATGATATTTACACACGAATAATAAAAATACATAACAATGTGGCAGAAAAACTAAAAAGACACATTAAACGAAACTTTTGCATTCTTGATCATGAAAAACTGGATTCAAAACGCAATTGCACACACGCCATTCATTGCGAAGTTTAGCATTTCGTTTGTCTATTTCGTTTAAAGAAACACTCAAATCTTTCAAGGTGATTTCTGAACTTCGTACAAGAATTGTAGAATTCGAAGATATATACTTATAACCACCTTGACATTTAAAAATATCAAATTTCATAAAAATAGTATTCGAAGCGTGAAAGATAAGAATTACTTGCAACATGTACTCCGATTTCACTCGAATTCAATGTTGCAAACGAACAGTTATCTTAAGTAATCTTTCTGGTTAAACAACTCGTAAAAAAATTCGCATCTACTTGTTCAAGATTCCACATTACTTGGACCTTTTTACCATTTATTTCGTTCCACATTTCAAATCTTCAATAATTTTTTAATCAAAAGTATCCATAAACTTATACTTGCGCGATACAATTACATACTGTTTCAATTATCACCAATTTCCCACGAGCCTCTCTCGATTACAATCCTCCTCGGTTCGACATCGAAGACGTTGTGTGGCAGGTAAAAGCGGGAATAAAACGCAGGGGACAAGGAAGATCGATGAGCCTCCGCCAATACGCGGTGCACAGGTGCACGTGAACCGCGTTTCTACGAAAGCACGTGCACCGAGGATAGACAGAGAGAGAAAGAGAGAGAGGGAGGCATGGAGGGACGAAGAGAGATGCCGAGCCCCAGATAGAAGTGGCGCGTGCGACTATGCATCCGGCTTTAAGAGATGATCTAGCGGCGATCCTTTATGTAACCAGTTCGGATGCAACTGGTTTAAGAAGCTTCTGTGTCCGGGCTATACGGACAAAAGCCAATCCAAGGTATTCTAATGATGGCCTGAAAAACGGAGCACGTGTGTTCCGCGCGGCCGTTTTGTAATTTCGTTAATCGTTCGTTCGAGCGAACAAGAACGATTAAGTAATGATGGAAAGCACCGTTCCATCGCCGAGCTGCATCGAGTGAATGCCGCTATTTTTGTTAGATCCTCGATAAGTATCGCCGATGCCGATGGCCTTCGCGATTACTCGATAGTTTTGAATTAGGTAAAGCGACTTTTCTCTTTTGTTTTGAATTGTATTTCGTTATAAAATTGTGAATATTTATATATTCTTTATTTTTATTTTTAGAGCAGCTATCTCTTTCTTTTTGCGAATTTTAAGTATCGTTGTTGTGATTGTTAATAATTGCGAAAATCAAGTTTTTCGAACGTTTCAATCTTTGTTAAAATTAACGAAATAAACGATTAATTCAATCAGAGATTGATAGATAACACATAATTGACGTGATATTTATTACTTCGAGATATAGGCGATTTGTCTTCTTTCAACGAGGCAAATTTTTAAATTGGGCGAATTACAAAAATTCAACGATCAACAGAAGGAAGACGAGGGGGGATCGTAAAACGCTTCTTTTCACTTTGGGTTGGCCGAATTTGCCTGTGATCGACGAGCGTCGACGAGGACGCGGTTGCAACGTTTGACGTTAATCGATGGAAACTTTATAACCGGGCGATATATTAACGGAGAAGGCAGGTGTTGGTATCGGTTGCTCGGCGAAACCGTGTGGTAGCGGCAAAAATTCCAGGGAACCGGGACCGGTTCCTCCCAAAAAATTGGCGCCGAGCGGGCCATGTTTCGGGTCAAAGAACGGCCTTGCCTCTCCGTGCCCCCTTCGCCGCCTGTTAAGCTCCCCGTGTACTTTTTCGCGTCCTCGTGCCCCACCGCGATACGCCACGGTTTCGCATCGCCACCTCGACGCCAGTGGCGTAATGTTACACGATCATTCGGCAAAATGAGGAGAGAGAGAGAGAGAGAGAGAGAAGAATCAGGAGAAAAAGCGAAAAACAAGAATAATTAATCGTTGGAATCCGGTGGCGCCTGAAAATTTACAAAATCGAGGATTCCGTTCGAATTTTTGCACGATTATAATAATGGAAGCGGTGATAGGGTGAGAAACCAGAAAGAAATTTAAAAAAAAAAAAAAAAAAAAAAAAGAATTGTAAAATGTAAATTGTAATATATCGATACGATATATGGGGGGGGAAAAAAGGTTTGTGGAAATTCTATTCGATGTTATTCGTAGTGTGGAGTATCTTGCATCTCGTGGAGATCTTGTACAGACGCACAAGGAGCAAGCACGAACAATGAACGTGCGCGGCGGCGTCTGCATCTGTTCGAGAAAGTGCAGCGCGTTTTGTAATCTCGCGTAATTTTACGAGGACAGAGAGGCTGATGCGATTCGACTTGCCGGTCATCTACTCGCCAAGATTTTGTTATAGCGAATATTGCACGCCACTCCTTGCGTCATAGTAATACCGTGAAAAATCATGATATTAAGGTTACTCGATTCCTCCTCGGTCATAATTAATCATAATTTGAGCCTGCACTAAAGTATCGAGTGCTTTAAGACAAAACTTGTCGACCAAGCAATAGATCAAGCAGTTTTCTTTAACCAACTAATTAATACCTTAACGCCGTTATCGCTATACGATAATCGTGAAAAAATGTGGCGCAAATCGTATAACAAGGCAACGATAACAAAACTCGATCATATCGATGAACACGTTGTTCACCGGTGGTCCCGATTATAACGAGACAAACGATCGTACATACGAGCTTTTCCCCTCGTTGCTTCGTTACGCCAGTGTCCGATACACTTATTGAGTACGCGATCGATGGTTCGCAACCGCGCATGCGCACATCAGAGCAGGAGTTGCGCACAAGCGAGCGCGCGCACAACGAGGCGCTTGCGCAACTTGCCGCTCGACGAAAGGGGGGGAAGAGCGTCGATCAGTGGCGGCGCGGCCGCCAAAAGTGAAATCGAGAGGTGGAACAGGACGAAAGACGGAGGGGAATCGCCTGCAGCTGTTTAATGAAAACACAAGATTAAGGGTAAATCAGGAGCTGGGAGGATGGATTCCAACGTGGCCGTTTGGGCTCCCTTTTGGGCTATCTTTATGGTCATTAGGTTAAGCCTGTGTAGTTGCTTTTTGAGGATTACATATTTGGGATTGCTTTTTGGAATGTTGTATCTCGTGTTACCAGTGTGGGTGGACTGATGGATACTTGATGGCAAGGAACGTTGAATTGTTTTTTGTACAATGTGAATTCTTCTCTTGCGTAATAAAATTGTTATTATAATATTGTTGTATGCGTGCGACATGTTTGGTAATAAAAATTGATCATAAAATATAAAATTATAAATATTATTTGAGCAATGATAATCTATAATTTATAACTATTTAATTTATTGAAATTAGCGAGTTAAATTATTGCGTAAGAGATAAAAATTATAAATATTAATTATTTTGAGTAATAAATTATAGTAATAAATTTGATTGGAATATGTTTGAAACAAACGTGTCACTTCAATCATTTTAACATTTGTGACATTGACATTTTGTTGCACAATTGGATATATAAATATTTTTGGCAATGAAAATAAAAACAATAAATAAATTATCGATTAGAATCGAAGAGAATGGCTCTATTGCCAAATAATCATCAAGTACAAGAAACTTATGCGCACGTACACAATGTATACAATTAATAAAATCATGTTCATCGGGAATTACCTTGTAGATTATCTAACATTCGATGTGATTTTATGCAATTTATTTTCATTTTTTTTTTTCATTCGTGTATTTTCTATTTTCTTTTTTTCTTTTTTATCACACACGTATTTCAAATCGCGGAATCAGAAAGCTGATAGCTGATTCGCATTGTTTCCAGGATCTCCATTATGCAAAATGTTCAGAGCACGCGCGTTCATCGGTGCAATTTTGTACGGCGTTCCTTGACACGAATGCGCATGGAAACGCACGCGTGCACGCGGCAGAGAGCACGATAAATTTTTAGATAGACTTTAATCGCGGCTTTGACTGGATAGGCGGTGAAATATCGCCGCTACGTGTCAGTCGTTGTAATTAAATACATAATAATTCTCCATCGTTGGGAGGATTGATGATTACGGTCAACTAGGTGCACCGACGATTCCTCGAACGTAAGAGGAACGCATCGATCGATTCCAGAAGAGGTTAGATTTTCTATCGCTATGCGGTTCATGCACCGTTAAGGCAACTGTGATTCGACCGAATGTCCACGAATCGAGTATCGTGGAAACCACCATTGTTTCGAATTGAGAAATATCTAATCTCGAAGAATTCGATTCGACTTGCCACGAATCGAAGCTATTAGTCATACATTTGAATCTGTCGAGAATTATTTATTTTTATTTTAATCGTTTATTGTTCTCGTTTATTATAGGAAATTAAAAATTATCACGTACGTGTATCGTAATTCAATGCTATCTTTAATTTCTTTCACCACTTTTAATTCACTTTGAACAAGCTTCAATATATTTGATTCCGATTTCTACGTTAAATTCTCCATTATAAAATCTCGATGAATCGTATTTCCATTTCTGCATGCATTACGGCACTCTTCATCTTAGAGCTGTTTCGATTGAAAATTCTCGTAGGAAATTTATTTAAGAGACCATTGGACGAGGAAATCATCGAATGTAATTGCGAATGGACAATCATATTCCAATTTATTTTGCAACGTTCGATTCTATCCGAACAACCAAATCGTTCTATCTCGTCCAACGACCGCTTAAAAGCAATTTCATGTTCTGAAACGTTCTATTCTCCCCGTAAACACCCGCGTTATGAGTAGCTGCCCGGCCATCCTCGATTGTTGCGCCAGACCCGTCGTCCGCGCCACTCGGGCCCCCTGTCATTGACATCGGCAATCATTATCATCACGCTCATTGCGTTTACCACGCATCACCATCGATTGATTCTATCTCTTGTTACAAACACGGAGAGGTCGACGTTGACCTCACCTCACTTCGGATGGAAACCTCCTCGTTTAATCGTTGATAATCGATGCACTCGCGATTGGGAAACAACGCGAGTTTGATCCAGGCCAACGACTATCTCGCGCTTTGATCGTGCATGGGACGATTCTTCTCATCGAGATCCTTGGATTTATCATATTAATTCTTGTGAAATATGCAACTTGCTAGTCGTGGAAAATCTACTCGCGAATGATACTTATAACTTGGGGAAATTAATGAAATTCCTCGAAATTGCGAAAAGTTGACTTCTCCAGTGTGAAAAATTTAACATTTATCCAAGATATTTTATCCTTCCATCTTTTCATTTCTCCAGTTATCAGGTTGTAAAAGGAATTAGCATAAAAATAAAATTCAAATTGTATTACATTATTATTAATTAAGAAACATTTTTAAAAAGATAGCGTGACTTTTTGAAAAGAGTTTGAAAAACAGGAAAATGTTAATTCGAAATTTTTATGAATTGCGAATATGAGGGAATCGCGAATTAGCCAATTGGATATTGCGAATCGGGTTGAATCGAGATCGTCGATCCGGCTCGATGAATGCCTTTCACGCACAAGTTACTCAACCGAAATTGTTACAATTTCTTTATCCATCCGGAAACCACAATTGCACATCGCCTAAGTAAAATTTCGTCCCTGTTTCGAAAATTTAAGCCAGTTAAACCAATTGGAAACTGATTGTTCGATATGGATTCGATTTATAATTTATGTTATATTATATTCATCATATATTTTCCATTATTTTTTTTAGAAACATTATTCATTTATAATTAAAAATAAGTGCGTCGAAATATGGAAACGAGAGAAAATGTGGAAATATTGAAAATCAAAGTTCGAATCATTTAACAGTTGCGTTCAGTATTTTGTAACTTTTGTTATAAAGCTTTGTGAGAAAAAAATTTAACAATAGATTGAAATTTGATAACAAAGCTAAGATGATTAATAAGTAAGCACGATATAAGGTCGAAACCTTGATACATGCGCATTTCTCACTTTTACGAGTTCAATTTTGCAATCTATGAATCATAGACGTTATCTTTCTGCATGTTGCTTTTTCTTTCAATTTAATTCCTTTTTTTTTTTTTAACCTCCATCGTCGACAATTTTGTGAAAACGTTGCAATATTATCCTAGAGGTTTTTTTCCAAGAGGTTTGGGACGCTCAACAACTTTCGAAACGTTTCGTATCATGATTGTAATATTTACACTTACACTTACGCATTTCTATCAATTCTTTAATTGAGTTAAAGAAAGAAGAAAGATATGGTTTAACGTATACTTTGAGAAAATCTTCAGGATTGAATAATACAATAAATATGCATATTGACACAATTGTAATCTTATAATAGCAATCTTACTAATACACATCTAATTTTCTACATTCCATCATATAGATTTTATAATAGATCAAAAAGAAATATATATATAATGTGTACTTTTCTTGTAATAAATTTATTTTTCTTATATTAAAACGTCAATAAAATAAAACGTTGTAAAATGTGATCTACAACTTCATTCTTTTCTTTTCTTCTCAACCATTTAATACATCCACAACTAAAAATACACTCAAAAGTATAATCTGTCCTTTCACTATCATGAAATATGAGCAAGTCGTAAAAACTGCAATCTTGCCATCTAACTCATCACCGCTTAAACATATTTCTCACCATATAGCACTGACAAGAGGCAAATTGGAAAAAATTGTAAAACTCTTCCATCAATTACTTATATCCTATACAATTATCTATATAATTATACAAATTTAATTACTATCTCGTATATAAAAATATAAAATTTTATCCTTCCACAAAATTTCTACAACTAACTTACTATTAATCCTCTAGAAAAAATGTTTCCAAAAATAAAATTCTCTTCCCTCTAATTCATGATCATGAAGCAATCACAAGAAAACTGGGAATCTCGGAAACTGGAAGCCACCATGGCCATCTCGGGTCATTAACATCCGAAGATCATTAAACGAGGAAAAGTGACGCATAATCGATCGGTTTGTCACGCTCGTTCTAGGCGATACAAACATATGTATATGCGCAGTGACCACTACTCGTGTCAAGGATTACGAAGGATGAGCCTATACAAAGATTTATTGGGTTATTCGCGTATATGTTACAAGGCTGCGTCAAGTGACAACTGATGAATCCTGGACGGCAGCGATCTTCCGCTGCAAGCCGCGATACGCCTCGTTGCTTTCGCTTGTTTCTTTCTTTCTTTCTTTTTTTTTTTTTTCATTTTCAACGCGAAGAGAAAAATAGCGTTGCCCTTTAATCTGCCGCTCGATGTCATTCACTTCTATTAGGTTCACGGTGACGTTAACGATCGTAAAGATTTGTAGGCTGAAAATGATACTGCCGTTTATCGCGTGTCGTTCTCTAAACGATGACGCTCAATCATCTTGTGATATGTCAATCGTTAAAGTGTACGCGATGAAGAGAGTGGAAGAAGCGATTCGAGGGGAAAATTTGAATTGATCGTAAGAGAATTTATATTGTAATAAAATAATAATAATAATTAGAAAATTGTTTATTAATTTCCTTAGCGAGAGAAATTTCTTTTTGTTTTTTTTTCTTGATTTTTGAATGACGTTATAGTGACTTTATAGTTGAAACATTCATTTGTCATCTGTATTATAGAATTCATTGTTTTGTGTGTGTGTGTGTAATGATACCTGACCTTTTCGCAACACAGTGTAATAATAATAATAATAATAATAAAAAAGAAAAAAAGGAAAGAAAAGTGCATTCTCAATATCAGATATAAGAAGTTACAACAATCGATTTAACAATTGATTAATTTGATCTTGAATATAATCGATTAATTCTGTATCAAACTATCAGATTTATAATTTAAAAATAAGTAATGGTAAAAGGTATTCAACATTTGAGCATTCTGTGCATCAGAAGAGGTGATCGAACTCTGTTAATTAACCATCCGTGCAACAACAAGGACATTGAACTTCTGCAAAAAAAACGATAAAATTGGAGAGAATCCTCTGACTTAAGAGTCGTAGGTTAGACTTCCAAGACTCGTTAGAAATATGAATAAAATTGCCATTTCTGCGTAATCGTTGTGCAAGCATCGGCGCGCAGATGATTAGATAATTTTTATTACGAAGTATATTATGTTGCAATTATTCTTGTCCTGTTCCTACCGTGTTTCCCAATATCGCTAGGATACCACACAAAAAATTATATAATTAATTTTTGTTCGAAAGATTACACACGACGAATGTTTAAAAAAAAAAAAAAAAAAAAAGGTAAAATAAACAACGTAAGAATCAAATATTTTTATCAAAAAGTTAATGATCAATCAGTTATAATCACTTCGTTTCATAACGAAGTTTCAAATATATATATAGTAATTCAAGGATTTCGCGTTTTGAATCGCACGTCACCCACGACATTCGACGTTAGAATTTCATTTTAAAGTGATGATCTCGTTTTCACGAAGCGGGTCTCCATTGTGGGTGTTGCAAAAGAACCGTGTAGAAAGTAAGCATCGACTGCATGGTCTAATCGCGCGATAATTACCGCGATGACCTTGTCGAGCCTCGCGGTGTCCTTCCTATTTTTTTGGTTTCACAATGTCGAGCACGCACTGAAGGGATTCCAAAGATTTGAAACACTTCCTTGCCTGGTGCGAATCCCTTCACCTATTTCACCTTCTTCAAGGTGTTCAACCATTCTAAATTTCTTTCACAAGGAAAGGAAGAAATTATAGGTGGAAAAAGAAACTTGGCCGAAGGTGATGACCCCCGTGGCCGTCATTAACCTCGCTATTCGTGAAGTTATGCAACAGACGTGGCGATATGAAGTTACAAATGAGTCGATTTTAACACGACTCTTCGAGCATAATTATTTCGATAAACGAGACAACGAATTTGCATAATTCTTCCTTCCTTCTATCTATTCTAGAGTTTCGGATCTCCTAATGAATTTGATCACGATTTATACAAGATTCAAAATACCAATTATCTTTTATTTACATATTATGTTGTATTACAATAATCCTAGTTATATCCTAGTATAGTTTAGAAAACACAATTTACATTAATCTAATTATTATTACATGTAATCACTTTTATACTATCTAATAAAATCTAATAAAATATCTCTCTCAAAAAGTAATATTAGTCTCATGTTATCCCAATAACTTCCAATATATATAGATTAATCCCAAAAATACTCAGAAATTCAAAAAAAGAATCCAAAACAAAGATTCGTCGAATGGCAAACTCGAAAAAGATTTTGTGCACGCAATTGCGCGGCCGACCTTACCGGGGGTCTCGCCTCTTAAATTCCTGCATTTCGCAATTGGCGGATGCCCGGTCGTATTAGGCAGAGCCAGTCGTTTTTGACGCGCACGAATATTTCAACCGCGTATACACGTGTATACAGACAGAAAGGAAGGGAAAAAGAGAGAGAGAGAGAGAGAGAGAGGGATTGTACACACAGAGGAAGAGGGGCAGAGGTTGTTGGAGAGGGTCCGCGACTCGCATACGGAAAACGGGGTCCCAATGTCACGCCGATGATCCGCTACCGCCCCCGCCCGCCATCCGGTATAGTTTTTTTATCCATCGCTTTGACGGCCGTCCCGATGGAAAGAAAAAGGTTGCGCAACGCGAGGCCTAAATACCAATGGACGTGCGCCCTGCCGGATCCGCGGAGAGGAGAGATCTGCATCTAGATGCAGATCGTCCGTATCGATCGGATCGCAGGGTGACGCAATCGGAGGGAACGAACGGGGTATTAGATTGGAGCGAGAGATTCGAGGTGTCGATTGCCGGCGCGTGGACTGGAATTTTTACACGGTTAGAATTTGCTTATTCTAACGATGTAGATGGAGAGAGGTATTCTTGTTCGAAGAGCAGTGGGAGATTTTCTGGAAGGCTTGGAGAATACACTGTGCACCGATTGTTGAATTTTAGAGTTGTTATACTTTCAATAGAATGCTTGTAGATCTGTTTTATATTTGGTATTATTTTCATATCGTATCTCTGGACAGATGGCGAGAGTAATTGTTGACGAAGTTTAATCAAATAATCTTATTTCTATAGACATAAAATACAGAGTTAACGATAAAAATGAATATTTAAAAAACGATCTTAAATATAGTATGAAAGATTGATAAGACTTCGTTAACAACTATTTTCAATATCTTTCTTTCGAGTTTAACAGTACGTAATACGTAAAGAGAAAAATAACGAATAAAAAGCATAAAGGAAAATGACAAAAAAATGATAAAATACGTAATGAAGGTGTATCACGTATAAATAGAATAAACCAGGCATAAAATACGGGCCGTAAACAGAAGATATTCATAAAAATAATATCAATTACATGGAAATGGTGTACCAATCGAAGAAAGAACGCAAGAGGGAACATGGTGCCGAGAATAAATCGCGTGCAGGCAGGCGTGTATCGTGATAATTCATGGGCGTGAAAACGGGGTGTCGAGGTATGGGGATAATTTGCATTCAGACGAAACGTATATACAGCGTATCGTGCATGGCCTCCGTGAAATTGGACCGCGTCGCGCGATCTTCTCTCGTCGACGAGTGGCGCCAAAATTGCAAAACCGGTTAATTTAGAATTGCGTGGATAGACGCATCGGGAGAGTGGAAGATCGATCGATCGCGCCAGAAAGGACGACAGCCGTGTATATTATGCAAACTAGGACCAGGATTCCAGTTCTGAAAAGTGTAAAGGGGAAGCCAATGGATTTTTGCTTCTCTCTGGTCTTAGCACTTTAAATCGATCATTCGGATTGACCGGTCTTTTATAGATCGTTAGATTACTATCAATGATATTTTATTTTTTATCAACAGCAGAGATTTTATATTCTTATTTTTTTTTTTCGAAATTAATAAATCATAAATTTTAACGACTGCTAGAAAAATATCGTCTCCTTTTCCTTTCCCGAACAATACGAGGATAATTTTTCGGCTTAACAAATGTTAATTCGTGTTATTATATCCTTCAAAAATTATCCATATATTGCACATAATTTTACATTCTATCCAACTATTTTAATTATTTCGCCGCTTCAAACGTTTCCTTTCTCCCAATGTAACATTAAGAAATACACACACACACACACACACACACACACACACATATATATACATCTTTCATAAATCACTAAATCACATCTATAGCCCCGTTTCTCCTTTCTGTTTCACTCCCAATTAAAACGGTATACAATCAGCTCCACCCATGACCAAAACGTCTTAGAAACCCCTTTCGAAACATCGATCACGAGCAGAGAAAGAGAGAGATCGTATCGATTCTGATCCAGAATCGAGAGATAAGGCTGCGCTTTCCTCTCGAGTATAGGGAATAATTTCACGGTAAAAAGGCTCTCAATTTCCTGAACACCCTCCTCGTGGAGGAATTCGAGTCGAGTCCACGACCCTGAGGGGACGACGAGGCATCGCGAGGCCGTTACTTTATTAAATTACATAGTCTTAAATAACGCAAAACGTCTCGCGCTGGCGATAATTCTCGGTCGAGAAGAGAGAGAGAGAAAGAGAGAATTCGCTTGACAGGCAGCGCGCAATTGATATTGCGAAATCTTGCGAAACGCGTTTGTGTGAGGGGGTGCGGCGGGGGGAGGGATGGGGGAGTTTCTTCGTTTCGAGGCGATTCCGTGCGAAAACAATTAAGCGAGGGAAAAAGGAGAAAAGAGAAAAGGAAGGAACGACACCCTTGGCCCCGACCGGTGATCTCGTCGGTTAATCATACGACGGGTTTATGAGATTTCTGGATGACAGTTGTTGTTCCCAGTCGAGTTTGACTCGAGCTCGTGGGTGTTTTTTGTTAAGAGGATGGGAATCGAAGGAGACGGGGCCAGGTAGGTAGGTTTCACGGGTGTTGTGAAATCGTCGAGGATGTTTTCGACCATCTTTGCAAAATCTTTATTTCGTGTTCACGAAGAGAATTTTGAAATTATTCGAGGGATTGACAATTTGTACGCATCCATCTGGTGATTTTTCGATTCGACGAAAGCTCAAAAAAGATTAAAATTTCACTTAAGAAATCCTATCAAAATTTTTTCATTAATACATTCATAATTTACACGTGAACTATATATTTATATGTTATTCTACTGTCGAATCTCCTTCACAAAACGGAATATCGAATCCTGGCCTCCTAAATAATTTTCGAAACATTCGAAAAGATCATAAGGTATTGCACAAACCAAGATTCTCAGAGGGTGAGTATAAATTTCTCGCGTACAAATTAGTATCAATTGCACGTGTAATTACAGACTGCGAAAACTCAATTACGGTGTCCCGTCGCGAACGGACAGGCCACGTACGACGTGGACTGACGCGCGCCGACCGTTTCTGGAGCACAAGTCAATCGAGCGTTGTTGCGCGAGGAAATCCGGAACGCAATGCAGCACCTTTTCTTGATCGGTGAACCGAGAAAGCATCGAGGACGTCGGCTGACCCGTGATCCCTATCTCGTTGAATGCTCTATCGAAATCACTTATACTTAAGCTCTGCAGTCTTCCAATTGACAAGAATAACCGACAAGAATTGTTTTATGCATTTTTTTTGGGCCATGAACAGAAGAAGATAAAAATATGATAAAATTTTTTTTGAAGTATAAAGTAATTTTATTTTGCATAAACGAGTTCGCAGTTATTAGTAATCTTTTACGACAAAATTGTGTGAGACTTTGATGTTCCATCTTCTTTTTTAATATTTAGATATTAGTTATATATGGAGACTTTTAAAAAGTATATTTTTACAAAAATAAGATAAATATAAATACTTTTCCTGGAAAGTGTTGAATGATGGTGACTTGCTTAAGTCATCAAATATATGATGTTTGTAGATAACAATAAAAATCATATGTGCATGATATGAAAATATTAATTTGAAAAGTTCAATAAGAAAATTTAAAATAATAAAATCAAATAGTATTTAATATCGAGTCGAAGAAATATTGATCTTCTTTTGAATTGAGGAAGAAAACTCGTAAAATAAAAGAATAAATATTTTTGAAAGATTTCGAATGATGTATTAAATCAAAGAGTACAAAGTTAGGGCAGTTGTTAGGGGAATCGAGGAGGAAATTTTTATTTCAGTTATATGGTTTCCATTCGCTTCAAGAAATATTACGTTCGTGAAATATGCATAAAAAGCGTGCAAAATACTGTAAACTCTTCTTTTCAACTCTTGACAACACAGCAAAGTGCGAAGGATGAAAAATTCCTTAAATAAATATGATTGATATGATTGGAAGATTGAAGAACGAAGCCGTGGTGGCTGTACCTCCATCAAAAGTACAAAATGTGGTATTTGTACGATATCCGGTACTTATAGCTGCAATTTCATGGAACAGAAAGCTCGGTAGCCAATCAGGCGAAATCATAACCCGAAGAGTTTCGTGTCGAACGAAAAAAGAAGCAGATGTTCAAGTTTAATCGCGTGAAAAGATAATTGGTAAGAAACCGATGTTTTATGGGATCGTTATCAAAAGGGTTGTTACGATCTGTTCCGACTAGAACAGTTAAGCCACCGTCCCTGACCCACATCCTTCATGGCGTAAAATCGAGAGGGAATTAATTTCCAGGAAAATAATTGTTACAGAATCGGAAGAAACGAATTAACTAGGCTCAAAAATCGATCTTATCATTTTCTGTGAATTTTTAAATTTTTTTAAGAGCATCAAAATGTACGATTATTAATATTTAATTTTTTTCACAAATTATAATACACGTATATGAACATCGACAAAACGAAATTAGGCGATATTCCCTTCATATTTATCTGTGAAATTTTATTCAATCTCGTCGTGTCAGACTTACGATACACGTTTGATTTGCAATTCAAATGAAGCTTACTCCGATGTCACCGAAACAACAATGTCTTTTGTTCATTCTTGCGATCCAACAATCTGGAAACCAGTTCCCTTACAGTCACGACAACAGTTTGCAACAGTTTCAGAAAATGTGGGTGGAAGATTTATCGGGAAACGATAAAGAGAATCTTTCTCAACCGTATCATAAATCAACCCGTGTTAATTCCATAACGACAAATAAGAGAGTAGAGAGATTGTTCGAAATCGAATCGAGTGGCAGCAAAAGGGCAGAGGAATAGTCTCTGTAATAGTCTAGGCCGGATTAAAACAAAATCCTTTGCTCGACCTTGACACAGATATTTCTCTGTAAAGAAGACGTATTGTTTTTATGTGTCTCTTAAATCGAATTCTTCCCCAAAAGAATCTCTTCTCTTATCTGCCTTTAAATAAAGATCAGTGAGATTCAATTCTATAGGCCCATAATAAAAAATTTAATCTATCGTGAAAGAGTTCATCTTAAAAAAATCATCTTAACTTAAAATCAACTCTAAATTTAAAACTTTCCAATTTAATTTCCATCACGACCACATTTCCATTTCCCAAAAAACTCTCTCTCATCGACAGAAGCCAAAAATCCAGGTATTCTCGTTGCTTCAAACCCCCCCACTCCAACAATTCGAGGAGAGGGGCCCCACGTAGGTAACAACAACGCATCTTCTCTCGAATCCATGACCCAGATACCTGGCCGGCCGTTTTCTGTTCGGTGAAAACGCGTATTATACGAGAAAGGATGGATCTTCTCTCCCTCTGGTGGTAAGCTCCCCGAACTTAAGCTCCTTAACAACTTCATATACCAGCTATGGCCTCACAAGCTTTCGAAGCGTATCACACGCAGAGACGCTACTGGGACAAGGTTGCCAGGGGTCCATAACTATCATGCGTTGACACACAAGAATGCGCGCTTCTTACCCGTCTCTTCTCTCCTCCTGGAAGACCCGTCCCCCTGCCGGTCACAGAGAGCAACACACAGCGCTACTCTTGGGCCCGAAATCCCCTACCAAACGGCTCCTCACTCGAGGGTTCGGCCGTGTTCCCCGCTCTGAAGGATCGCAGGGGGGCCCCAGTTCGGGCTGATCCCCCTCTTCGTCAACTGACCCCGCTTTCCTCCTCTTCCTCCGCCCCCTCTGGTCGCCACGCGCCTCTGTCTTGGATCGCGACGCCGTTTCGATCTTTGAATACCCCGGCGTCGTCACCGCGATGACCAGTCTTCGAATTACGGGCGAATCCCGCGCATAACGTCTCCGTGATTAAGCAGAGGAAAGGAAAGTGATTTTGCCTCGCCTCGAATCGTGGAATCAACTTTCGATCGAAATATCGTGGAACACGACCATTTGATTTTACAAGTTGTTTCTTTCTTTCTTTCTTTCTTTTTTTTTTTTTTTTTGGGAAGGAAAGAGGCTGCTTTCCTGGATTAAGTCGGAGAGGAGTGTGAAGCTGGTGCACTAGGTGCGACCCTCCTCCTTTGGCGATCGCTGTCACGCGACTGAGGATCGAGGGTCTTTCTTTCGCGAGAGAACGTTGTGATTCGACGAGTTCCTTTTGGTGGAGATACTTTCGTCCGGATGTCGGTGAGTTATTATCAATCGTTTCTTTTTTTTTTTTTTTTTAAATTTTTTCTGTATTTGGATATAAATTTTAGATTTTAAAACCTATCGAATCTTACGTTATTTAGAATATTTCTTTATTTTCTACGAGACATATCATATGATATTGATCGATACGAATTATTTTTTTAAAGAAAGAGAAAATGTTGAATAGAAAAAAAAGTATCAAGGTCAAAAAGATATTTAATTTAGAATAATTTGAAAGTATATAATTCCCGCAAAAGACTCTTTCCTTCATTGACACTGATCGAAGGAAACGACAATACAGCTAGGTCAATCACTCGTCGAGAAGCGCCTTACGCGTCCGTGACACTTACTTACTCGGAAACAATGCCAGTCACGTAACATCGCTGCGTTGATTGACATTGCCGTGGATTCGTTACGTGGCATCGGTTTTCTCAGACAATTAGGTCATACGAAAAGAAAAGAAAAAAATAAATAAATAAAATAAAATAAAATAAAAAAAAAACACAGTTGAATCGTATAATAATCCACAATTTAAAATAGGTAACATCCGTGACAACATAACACGGATAAAATATCATACGACACACGAGCAACAGCTGAAACGAAAACGAAAGTGAAATTTTTCTTATATCGAGATCCACGGAGCAAATTATTCGTTGCAAAATAATTGCGTGCATCCATCCACTCCTTTTTCGTATGATTAATTAAGATAATCATATGAACGAATTAAGTAAAAACTCCTGACAAATCACATTTCGCCTATCGTTGTCCAGAATTAAAAAAAAAAAAAAAAAAAATAATAATAATAATAATAATAAAGAAACTGAATTCCATTTCGACGAAGGCCTGTAAATTATCAGAATTGCGAAACGTAAAAGATCCGAGATCTCTTAATCGTCTCGGTCCTCGAATTTTTTCGGTAATTTCGCTTAATTCTATGGTTATTCTTGCACACCATCGTCCGTCGAGCGTGAAAGTCAGACCATTAACGCGCTGTTTCACTAAACCGCGCGGCTGACAAGGGGATACGGACCGTGCTAGTCGTACGTATTATCAAAAGTGTCAGCAATAAGAGTCGATGGAACGAGCGATACGCTATTGAAATTTCACCAATGTTAGTTCGCATCGAGCGGATAATTGAACCGGGTATAATGGTGGTCATCGGAGTCGTCATGGTTCGGTGCATGGGGCAGCGGAACGAGTCAACAATGGGGCGGCCTATGCCAGTTATTGGCCGATGATACGCAATCTCGAACGGAATTAAAGATAAAAAATAAAATGTATTATTGATGAAAATACGACGCAAAAGAATTTTCAGAAATTGTCTCTTTACAACGAAAGAAGATATTTAATTTTGAAAAAAAAAAAAAGAAAAAATTTGAACTATTGCTTCCATATCCTTGTCGTCACATTGTTGCAACAGGAAAACCAAGTTAGACTCGAGCACGAAGAAGTGGAAGGCATTCAGAAACCGTTGCGCGTGCGAGACCGATCGGCGTACAACACGTAAGGCCGCATATTATGCGTAACCTTCTCCCGACTTCGGATAAGTCAATTCACTTTCGGAAGTGGCTTGCATTATGAAAGTGACTGTGGAAAAGTCGCGTGCACGCTTCGTTGACTCTGGTAACTGCCACAGCTTCGCCAAGCCATTCCAATTCGCCGCGGGATATCGGTCGTGAAGCATTGCGCCTCGAATTTTTCGAAAATACCGCGCTATCTCCTCGTCCATCGTACTTCCTTTTAAACCTTAATACCGTAACAATGATCGTACGATTAAATAATGGAAATGTAGGTCAGATAACGTATCGTTGGAAAGAAAGGCAGATCTTTGAATTTTAACAATTTTCCATCATCTTTCAACTATATATATATAATTTAATTTTATTTAATTTTCAACAATTATTTCATTTTAAAACCATCTTAATTATTTATATATACATATATTACAAGATGGATCAACGATTGGATTCAATAGAATAGAACTACTGGCTCGTCGTTATTCGTCTTCCATGTGCATCCTTCGTGGATCACATTCGTTTGGTTGCCCAACCATTGGTGGACAGCCATTAGATACAAATCAAATGTATTAATTCAACCAGAGGTATCTCAACCAGAGGAGCAATGGAATGGAAATGGAATTCAGCCTTGGCATCAGCGTGGTACCCTTCCATTTTCAGACCAGTCCAACAACTGTCGCAACTATGTTTCCCGCGTTAGCTCCCTCCGTGTATTCTAATCGCTTTCCTTGAATAGAGGAATAATAACGCGGCGTATATCACGCTTCGTTAGAGCGATTTATCACCGTGACGATGGTGGAGAAAAGAGCGGAGAAATAAAATCGACGATAAAAAGAGGCGGGTTATTATTGTTATACGAGGAGGAAGACAATGGCGATTGCCGTTCTTGTCTAATCGGTCGGGGAGAAGATTTCTTTCCGCGAAACGACGAGACGATTAAGACGATTGAGCACGACGTGGTTGGCGTCGATGATGAATTTCTTTCTTCTACGGAACGTAACGAAATTATGAGAATTCGATCCTGTTTAATGAACTCGATCGAGATTCGACGTGGTTGTGGACTTGGGAGGAATTATGCGCACGTGATGCAAATCGGTGGCAACGTTTCAAAGCCGCGACAGGCGCGATTTTTTTTAATACGCACGATCTACATATTCAAATTCCTTGCAGCAGCAATGACACGGATTGTGTCATTGCTCGCCACGGAACGCGGGGGATACACGTATTGTATAACGAAAAATGATTAGGATCACTGAGATAATGACGAATATTATTTTAATAAATATTTTGCATATACATTGATCGGGTATAACATTTTTATAAACAAAAAGATTAAAGAAAACTTGAATAAAAGAGATTTGTTTTCGATTCTTCGAATAAGAATATCGCAATGTTTATTATACTTTTGTATATGTAAATTATACATAAATGCATAAATATTCACAGTCTATTTATCTCGTAGAGAAAATATGCTGATGTTTTTAATAATGTGTATAATTTTACACTTTGCGATAAAATGATAGCACTTGCGATGTTCAATCTTTTCTCGAGATTAATGCAGTTTATATTCAAATGTCAACTACGTTTTACGCTACGTACAAATTTGACTTGTGCATTATGCGAAAAATGAAAAAATCAAAATAGATTTGTTATTTGACAATGAAAAGATTTTTTTTTTTACGAATTTTCGAATTGTGCCGGAAAAATTAGACTTATTACGTTAAATTTAATTAAAAGTATTAATTTTTGCTATATTAATAGAAATATTCGAAATATAATTTTTTCCAATTATACAATTTTGAAATTATTTCATTTTCAATATATATGAAATTGCATGTAAATAAAAATGCTAATTAATTATATCTTTGAATATATTGCATTAGTTTCTAGAAAGACTAGAAACTATAAAATGTATCATCATTTTGAGGTGTGTACAATGTGTACAATAACTTAAGTATCTAAATAATAATTTAATAATAACAATTTAATTTGATCTCATTCTTCAAAATAATTTCGTCAAATAATGAAATATAAAAAATAAAGAAATATTTCTATAAAATTTAACAATTAAACGCGAAAAGATTAATATTAATAATTCATGGGAAAACGCGTACCATATATGTACCAATTTTGCAAAAAATCAAGGAATCTCAAAAAGAAATTTCGACACACCAAATCGTCTTAACGTTTTAACGTTTCGTGAGAAGATGAGCGAATGAATTAACGATGAATAGCGGACAAACTGAAACGTAGGCGTTGAAGATTTCGCGCGACACGGTTAACGAATCCATCGAGATCGATTTTTTTTTTTTTAATGGCGAAGCGAAAATCTTAATGTAACTTCGATGTTTCCATCGTATGCTCGATGCAAGTTGCACAATTCGACAAAATGCAATGCAAAATCATGTTTATAAGGAGACATCGAAACCACGTATCCATCGATTTTTACTTAACGAACTTAAATCCCTCGACGATGTTTGACAAATTGCAATCGAATTTAAAGATGTGGTCCTCTCTTAATCCTCTCGGCACAATATAAAAACGCGGATATTATGGCGAATAGCGTTACGCTCCTCGAAAATTTTTATGTAACTCGAGAATTTTAAGAGCTTAAGAAAAGCTTAAGAGCTTGGAAAACGTCAATCGAGCTATATTACGTATTTTTTAAAGAACAAATATAAAGTCAACAGAGAAACACAACGAAGTTTTGTTTAAATATTTCCAACGATCACATTTCGTTAATCCTTGCGTCAATATTGAGGTTTTTAAGTGTCCTTTTATTCAAGAAGAGGTTTAAAAGGTTTTTAGCTTCTTGAAAGTTTATCAAACTCAGCTAAGTTATCAAGTTTGGAATTTTTATTACGAAAAATTAATTGAAAAATTAATTAAAAGTTATTAATATAATGGATAAATATAGAGTGAATGAATTATATGGGTATTGATTATAATTATATGATTAATTTAGCTGTCGATTAAGTGTCTCCTTACCGAATTTAATATTCTTGAAATATATTATAAAAACATCATTTTGAGCAACTTTTTTCTTTATTTGCAAAAAATTTTTATGTCTATCAATCATCAATTCTTTCAATTGTTCATTTGATAGTCTATACAGGATCTTATAAAAAATCTAATTCTTTAAAGATTTAAATTTTTAAAAAAATTTTCTTTTTAATGCACATACTGAAAAAAAAGTTAATATAAATAAATTTTTTTTCGAATATTTTTTAGTTCAAAGACCAAATAAAGAAATAATTAAAAAGTATAAAAAGAATGATCTGTTTCTTAATTTTTGTCAATAAATGCATACAGCGAGATTAATAAATATTAAGAGTGAAGTTAATATCATTATAAATTCGATCATTGTAATTTCAATCACACAAAAGTTGATTTATATTTTATTTCCGCGTTTCATAGATCCAAAGATGAGAAATAGTATGCGATCATTAGCTTATAAACCTAAGCAGAATTCAATGTATAATAATTGAAAGTTTTCTATAAACAACTCGAAAAATAAAATCAACTCGATTATACATAAAGAAAAAAGACTTGTTCGAAAAGACATTGTTCACAAAATATTATTTCAAAGTAATATTAAAATCAACGAGAGAAGAAGCTAATTAAATCCATCAATTATTTTTATACGTTTAAAAATTAAAAATTAATTAGAATATCGCTATTGGCAGCATAAACTTTTATTGACTTTAAATCATTGTTCCCCTTTTATCGGTCTCCAAATTTACAATTACGTAGTATCGAAAACGAAGTTCATAAAAGAAAAAAGAAAAAGAAAAAAAAAAGAATCGTGTAATGATTTCGCAACGATCCTTCTTTGCGAAACGAGTTAAACACGGAGAGCCCATGTTTCTGATCAGAGGAATCACCGTAAAAACCGTTCCTCTCTCGTTGACAGGCAAAGCGTGCCCGATGTATTTTTAGAAGAGCCATGAAGAAGGACGAAGAAGAGAGACGGAGAAAGAAAAAAGAAGAAGGGTACAACAAGCGCCAGAAGAGTTGGACGTCGAGTGGCGCTTCTTACGAAAGCCGAACAACAAACGAGGCGATAATTAATCATAAACGAGCTGGTTCTCTCTCTCGTGGTCCTGTATTTAAAAAAAAAAAAAAAAAAGAAAGAAAGAATCGCGTTTGTATTTACGCGATTACGACCGCTCGCGACCACCGTTTTATCACATTCCCGCGTGAACAGTGCTCCGCTCGAGAAGGAGGCTCGGCCGCGCTGTGTGCTTATTTCCATCGTCTCTCTGTTGAGCAACCGTTTCATGCCTGATACACCGTATAAATACCTGTGTTACCTTCTTAATGAGGCAATAAAGTCACTTAATCATTAGAGGTATCGATGCGGGCCCGTACGCGCGATTTATTCGGCTCAAACTCACCGCGACTCGTTCGTGGATATATTTAAACCGTTTCGTCGAAAAGCCGTTCGTCGGACAAACTTCTCTCTCTCTCTGTCTCCTCTCCTCCCCACACAGTGATCAGGAGGCGAGCTTCGTTGCTTCTGCTGTCGTCGGATCACGAATTCACGGCACAATAAAAAGTCACGATTCCAAAGCGTTGGTTTCGCCCACGGCTTTCGTACCTTGTTTATTTGGCCAGATGCCACGGCCAGATTATCCAGTCGCGTTGCACTTGGCGACTTTTAATGTTGGTCAACCGGCCGGCCTCACACGGCTACGATCGATTAGAAGAACACGTGAATGAAGCAATCGATCCGCTACCTGTTCTTTTTCCTTCTTTCTTTCTTTTCACGAGAACGACTCCATTATATTCTTATGTTACGGAGAATTTTTTTTTAAAAAGAATAATCATTTTAAAAGAGGATAATTTCTCGTTGTCTGTATAAAGGTATTTTTAACAGGCAAGGAATACTAATATGAAGTGTAATGCAATCGGTGAATCCCACAAGTTATACATCGAAGAAAATCGGTTACGATCGATTAGAAGAATGAAGCAATCGTTTTTTAGAGAATTTTTTTTGGAAAGAATAATAATTTTGCGATAAAAGAGGATAATTTCTCGTTGTCTATATAAAGGTAAAGGAATTTCAATCCCACAAATTATACATCGTTAAGGGAGCGAAGAAAAATTTTCGAATAAAATATTCTTTTTCCTTTCTCGAGGCATCTTTGTATTTTTATCAAGGCAAATAACGGAAAAAAAGGAAAGAGTAGGAAGTGCAGTTGCGTGGGCGGCCGCATTTCCGGCGCGAAGGCGAGTGGCTGCATCTTAACGAAGTCGATGTAACACGGTTGACGATCGCCATCGATTTCGAGGGCGACCGCGAAACAACCGTGCGAATCGACAATAGGGAAGCGAATGTTTCCCCGAGATTTATCGAACGATTAGTCGAGTGTCGGGCCGTAATTGGCCAAAGAAAAAGCAATCTCGTTCGCTGTGTTAGAAAAACTGGGCGTCTCGACACGTATGCACGTGGGTGGTCACGGTTGTCGTACTTGGACACAAGTGGGCGGTAAAACTAACAGTACACTTATGGTTGGAATCGCTGGATTTATTTGTTTCTAACATCGTTAACGATCTTATAACATACTCTTCTTAAATTCGATTCGATATCATTTTAATTAAACTAAACTAAAGTCCAATCAAAATGAAACATTTCTTTCGACTTTTATCTAATTTTAAGTTTAAACGTAACTTGTATAAATCTCGTCAATGAAAATTTTCTTCTTCAAGAGAGACAATCGACAATTTTAAACAGCACGATCTATGTCGCAACGCGTAGACACATTTCATGAAATTTCAATATTTCCCGATCACGATAATCGCTATTATTATTCGCCACAAGTGTAAAACAAACTTGAGCAATCGGCCCTCAAGCATACGCGCCTCACAGATTATTCAAAAACTAATTGTAATCCCGGGAGATCCTCGCAATTACCACATCCGCCGCTCATTTTTCCATTCCACCGACCGCCTACGCGAGACGCGTGTCTTGCAAATAACACTTGCGATAACAGCATTTCGTCGCCAGATCTCGCATGAAGATACAACGGCCGGCGGTGGTATAAACCTTGTAAAACTTCTCGATAATTGCATCGTTCATTTGTCGCGAATTTGTCGTTGTGCGATCGGCACACAAGCCTCCCACCCAAGCGTCTTTCGTAAAGAAACCGCACGATTGAGCAAGGTTTAGATTAGGCACAAAGGGAGACGAATGCAAATCGGCAAAGATAATAATAAAGGCTATTCCCGCGAAACACGAAGTGTAACAGTCGCCGATTAATGGGGCGACTGGTTAGCTCGTTCTCGAATCGTTGCTCCACCGATGAAAACGCGGCATTTCGCAACGATTTCGAGAAGAGAAGGGAGAAGGGATACGCGCCGATCCTATCTTCCACCGGTTTGTCTTCGCCGATACTCGATTTGCGGAATATAACTGGCCGAGCGTTGACCGAAGCTTTTATTCCAAGATGAAGGAAAGTTTAAGTTTTCTATTAACTGAAAACTTTTTTTTTTTTTTTTTTGATATTATTTATTCCCTGTTACCCAATCCGTATGATTTACGGGTTCGTAATAATATTACTGATAAATGCGAGTGATAGGAGCGGGCATTAGTTTCACTTAAATTGCGAAATCGGTGGCCTAATGTTGTCAGATCGCGCCATAAATTTACTTTAATGGATTGTTATATCGTATTTTTAAGCGATTTAACGCTATATGAATGGCTAGTTTGAATAAACGCTTTATTAAATATCATAAAAGATTTTCTCCGCACAAAGATCAACTTTCATCGATTATTTAATAAGAAAATAATAAAGAAATCGCAATTATTCAAAAATCTACGTTCCTTATTATTCTTCTCTTTTCATTTGTTTAAATTTTTATTACCAGAAAATTTATTACTGTATCTACAAAGAAAAAATTCCACAACAATTACTCGTTTCCAAAAATTTATTTCTCTTTGCCAAGAAATCCCACTCGGATCTCGACTCGTTATCCTTACCTTAGCTCTCGTCTCGACTGCTCGTCGAAAGGTCGCATCGACGGCGTCGTTGATGGCAAAATACGGCTCCCCTCTGCCACTTTTACGTTGCTTTTACCTTTCTTCTCGTTCCAAGTCCTCGGGCAAATACTCTCCACGCACGAAACGCGCGAGTAGGGACGCTTTCCGCCAACGCTTATTTTTTTCCAGACAATCGCTTTGTTCTTGTTACGACGTCGTGCAAGACGCATTGTGTCGCGCAATCTTGGCTAGAGACGCGGTATCTCTCGGGTCATTATGATCCCACGTCAGTTTTTCGCTGATTAAACAGGAGAGTTAAGGAGTCGACGATGTGCCTCGTCTTACGAACAGCTATCTGTCTGCTGCATTGAGAACATCTTATCTAGGTGTTGCGTGTAAAGGGCAGGCAAGATGGCCTGTATTCCTTCGTGTACGTTTAGCAATTATACTATTTTTGCCATGGATTTATCGTGAAGGATTATTTATTTATTTATTTTTTAATTGGTTGGTCGGGCGAAATCAGGGAGAAAGTTTTCATGGGATTCTCGAAAGGTTTGGCATCGATGACAAAATTGACAGATGGACGTTTGAAGAACTTTCGACTTTCTTTTTGATCAGTTACCAAAATATCGATTACTAAACACGGTGGAGATCAACGACTTTCAAACTTGTAATTTTGCGAGATAATTTATTTCACATTATTGTTGAAAATACGTGAAAAAAATAATACAAAATTAATTCGTAATTATAATAATCTTTTGACACATTTCTCTCATCATCGATGATTTTCCATCGAAATAATAAATCCAGGTTCAAAAGATCCTTTTTTGTGAATTTCTTAGCTAATTTAAAATGATTTCAAAAAAAGAAAATTTGTTGAATATTAAAAATCTACACTCTTGTGTGATATTTCAATTACTAAGATGTATCCTCGGTTTGTCAGGGCAAATATCGCCCTGATAATAAAATAAAATGTCGTTACAAGTCTTACAATTACATTCTCACATTTACCTATTCTTATTTTTCATCTTCTCGTACTACATCTCTATTTTCATCACTATTTTCCTTCTCTCTATCGTCAATTTCTTAACGAATAGAAATAATTTCGAAAAATCAAACTCATCTTCACTCGAACACGGTCTAATTTCATATAAAAAAAATCTAACCATTCGACAATACATTATTCCACACTTCATATACGTAAAGAGCTTGGAAATCCATTCGTGAAGCGATATTTAAAAAAAAAAATCAAACATAAATAAATATCAATCACCAACTTATATCTCCATCCATAAGATTATACCGATCCAATAAAAATTCAAATTCAATTTTTTCACATCCTTCGAAAGACTCATCTACGAAATCTTAAAAATCTGTAAAACAATCGTGTTCAAATACAATTTCGCGTTAAAAAAATTGGATCTATGCAGACCCACATAGTGTTCTGTCCACGCAACAGCGCATAATTCCATCCTCTGTCTGAGGTCGCAGAAGATAACGTGATTCTCTATAACCTTTCGTCGCGGATAAGTGGGATGCTCACGAGCGAAGCCCTGTCGACGCATTATTGTTGAATCGTCGCGGCAATGAGCGGCCACCGTGACCGTTATGCAACCCAGCAGCGAGCACGAGCTCGCCTCGAGTAAGGTCTACGACCAAGGTACGTAATCCCGGGATGGGCAACAACGAGAAGCCTTCGACAGTATGCCACCACCGTCTCTCTGCCCGGCCTTCGTTCATCCTCTTGCCCTTTCTCTGTCTCGCGCGGAGCATCTGCCGAGGGACGATGACAGACTGGACAGAACGATAGAATCCGCGATAAAGGCGGATTTCCAATGGAGAAGAGTTCGAAGGGGGAGAGATAACGTGGTGGCTGAAGACGATCTCGTCGAGCAACGCCTGTTGCTGAAGAATCGGCAGGTTAGAACGTGTGTGTGATATAATATATATGCGCGAACAGGTTTATCAGGTTTGGAGATTATTCTATGAAATTAGAAATTAATATTGTACGCGTGTTTGGAGTTTAAAAGAAGAGAAAAAGGAAAAGCAGAATAAAGTGTTAGTCGGTGATTAGAATATATCCTTGATGATGGATAATGAATTTCTGATTATTTTCGAAATTTTTTTTAGAGATGGAAAGGAGAAGAAAACAAAGTGAAACATTGAAATCTGAAAATGTAGACATAGAGTTGCGATTGTCGTGAGAATAATTGAAATTCCTATTTTTTTTCTTAGTTTCTTAATTTCAAATTATTGATTCATAGATGATTATTCATAGATGTTTCGTCGATAAAATTGAATGCCATAAAAAAAGGATCGTTGACGTGTCAATAACACGAGTAGAAATGATTTTTTTAATGATTTTCTAAATGGATTTTTGTATATTTTTGAAGTGTTAAGAAAAATGAAAAAAGTGGAAGTCAAAATACATATATTAGAATATTGACGATGAATTTCCAAACCTTTAATTTTTCTAATTCAAGATACCTTTAATTTTTCTTGAGTTTCTATATTACAGAAATATTTTTAAGCATCGAATTTCCAAATTTAATTTTTGTTCAATGTGTTTTAATGGCAGCGAATGAAAAGCTTATTTCGCCAAGAAAGCGAATACAAGATGCTTCTCAAATAACTTTTTTATTCCCAAACATTGCATTACACAGCAGAGAATTGGATTAAAGCTGAAGAATATATTTGTACAACAAAATATTACAAAGATAGATTCTTCAAATCGGACATAACACAAGACTCTATCAAGAATCTTTTTTTTTTTCTTACAATAATAGTCAACCGAAGAACCAGTTGAATCAAGAATTCACTGTTCTCATGTTTATTGTTTAACAAATACCAGGCGAGGTCGCAATCATAAATGCAGATTACAATAAAGAATCTTATATGAATTGAATAGCTAATTCAAATAGAATCTCTTAGCGTAACTTGATTACGGAAGCATATTCTTCATTATACACAATCAACAGGAAGATGCGTATAATATAATCTATTCTTGTTCAAATATTTCTTACATGCATGACAAAATAATTCTCAAATTTATTTACTTCTTCTTTTTGTTTTTCAAGCGCGAAAAAAAAAATAAAATGAGAAAAGTGAAAATCACAATATCCTTCACGACATTGATACAAGAATTCATGATGGTCCAAGAACGATGCAAATGAAAATATGGATAAAAAAAAAAAAAAAAAAGAAAAATTCGGGTTTACAGTCACGTGTTTGAAAGCAAATCGGGTATTTGTTACATCAGGGTTGGAATGCGGTTCTCGAAACAGCAATAGGCGTCGAAGAAACCGAGGCAGAGATTCGTAGAAACTTTAATTGACAAGATGATTAACGCGAATGGAACGAATATTATTGGATTAAATTATTCCTTGCATTTGGAATAAATTGCAAATATCATTTACAAATTTCGTTTAAAAATATAATTCGCGGTCTTATTGAAACGGTCTCCGATTTCTTTGGGCCGATGACACGCAATTTACGACGACGTTTAATACTTGAGCAAGTAATAACCGCGAATCGATCCGTTCCGAGTTCCCCAACTTGTCACTACAACAGGACTGTAAACCTACAGTTAACCAAACTCGAGTAGGAAATGACGGATAAATGCGAGGATTAAAGGTGCACGCGTTGAATTTACGGTTTTTCGAGGTCGATGGGTAATTTCTCGATGATTGTTTATACAGTGCCGATCATAAATTCGAAATTTACACCGACATTGTATTTTTTCATGGTGTGGAAAAATTTGAAAACAAGCGTCAGATAAGAGACACTTCTGAACTTGAGAAAGAATTTTATAAAATATTAATTTCGAATCGATAATAATAATAAAATTAGTAGAAAATTCGTTATTATCGAGAGAATAATTTCAATAAGTAAATTCTCGATACGCTTATAACGTATGAGAAAAGAGATTCCAAACTTTTGGCCTACAGTGTACCGCATAACGATGACGCGCTCTTTCCGTTCACCAAGGAAAAGGCGGGTAATTTCGAACGATATTTCCTCGAATGTTAAGTACACTCAACGCTGAAACCAGTATCGAATAGCACGATAAACAAACAACAAGCTCTCGTAAAAGAACGATTTCGCGGACGAATATGATTTAAGTTCGGCCAGAGAGCCGTCATTAGCAACGTTAATCGAGGTTTCTTACCGCTCTCCGTAAGGAACATCGCGTTAAAGTAACAACTACACTCAGCTGTCTGGAAAACAACCAAGTGCCAATATCGTGCTAATTTATCTTGTCTTTGTCTTCACGACAAACACTGTTACTTTTCATTTAACGATCCGGAAATAACGAGCTCGTACTCTGCGTAACGATCGAACGTTTTAAAATCGATTTAAAATAAAATAAAATAGTGGAACTTTGAATATCTCGATATATTTTGAACAATATGTATCAAATTTCATTTCGAACTTTCATATATATTTTCTATCGTCTTATATCATAAATTAAAAGAACGGAAAATAATTCTTTTTGAAGATTTTTTATTCTGCGACGTACAGATCGCGTCATCGATTTTTCCAAGAAATATAAAAAAGAGTTTTCTGTATATTTCTTTTGAATGTTGCCATTAATTTTCATAATACGTTACTATGGATTTCATTGCATTCTTTTGCCATTTTAACACATTGTTGAACGAATATTTTTCTGATCTTTTTTTATAAAGTCGATAAAAATCATTATCCAAAATCTCCCTGCGAATTCTGAATTGGATTGATAACATGAATGGCTCGTGATCGTAAATCATTGGAAAAGAAACAATTTTACAAGAAGGGAATAGAATTGTGGAGAGCAACGAGTGTGGACCACTTTTCAGCGATTAACCTGGTTCCAAAGTGGCGTCCTTGCCCCTGGGGGGCAAACGGCAAACGATTATTGCCGCGACAATAAAGAGACACGGTCACGCGTGTCTCTCCAACTCAATTAACAACCAGAAACGATTTCTATTATGAGCTTTTTCGCCATTGAAACGCCTACACGACTCCCCCATGAATTAAATAAACATTCGAAGAGGTAATCTTGACACTTTAAATGGCCACGAAGATGTCGAAAATTTGGATTCGTATGATCGTAAAAGTATAGTACGCATGTCGTTTATGGAACGTTGGATCGCTTTAATCGGAATAATAGAGAAATATGTTAAAGCTGAATTGCTCTGGTTTTTTTTTTTTTTTTTAACCATAAAGAAACGAAAGAAAGATTTTAATCCCGAAGGTTAACTTCGTAATAAGAGAAGCTTCTTCGAGGAGGGTTTATGATACGAAAATTGTTGCATTAACATTTAAATGCGATAACATGTTTTCGAGGATTTTGCGAGGAAAATCGTGGCCCGAAACGTCATCGGTTTCGAAAGTGATAGTGACGCTTCAATAATTATCAATTCTTTAATAAATTTTAGACACAATTTTTGACACATTGTTCTCTTAATTATATTTATTCGTGAGAAATGTAATGCTCGTAAAGTATCGTTTTTGTTATTTTTATTATCCTAGGGTATTGCGTAGAGAACTTTCTCGAAGCGATGACTGGAAAAACTTGTTTCTCTGGTTGTGTCATTTTTGCCATCAAGTGTGACATCATAAATCTTTGAAATCGTCTCTGAAAATTTGACTCGATCTCGAAATTAATTTTTTTCTTCTTTAACCTCATTCAACCGATACAAATTTCTTGGAGACTTAATTTTTTACAATATCAGTCGCTTCGAAATCCAAACGATGAAAATTTCAACGTCTCCAAGACAAGATCGATTATTCTCGCCCGTTTCATTCATCCCCGATTCTCACGAATTCCTTTCTCTCCATGAACTATTCAAGCTTCGATTGAACGGGGTGACGAAAATCGATCGAACGATCATCGACATCTGCCGAGCGAAGTTTCGAGAATGCGTGGAACGCGAGTGATCCAGATCGGGTACCAAGGTCGGCCATTACTGCCCGCCGATCGTTTATTACTTTTCCTGATCTTGTATTTTGAGATTAAGGCCGTGCAATGAGTTATAGCTGCGTAAGCGGCGCATATAATTGATTTAAAGCAATGCCGGGCCTCGTTCGATGCGCGCTTCCCGGCCGGAGTATGAAGAGAGGGAGCATTAAATGACGAGTCAATTAAATAATGTCCGAAGGCGAGCATACTAAGGACTTTGTATCAATCAGATAATTGAAACGCGGTAGTAGGCAGAGTGGGCAGTTGACGCGGCTTAGTCACGCTTTTAATTAATCTTGAAGGAAGGACTACAATCAGATCTGTTTCGATGCTGGATTTATGCAGATTCGATTTATATACGTGGCTGCAAGTTTATGAATTTAACTATCCAAGTGGTCACATCGAGTCTTACTGCTTCTAAATTCCTGTACGTTATTGTAAGTGAAATTCGATGACGTTTTTGCACAACAACAAGTACATCTTGCGAGTAGCAAGATTAGCCTGGATAATATTGGAAAATTGTACGAGTTATTTGTGTGTAATATCAAGTCAATTTACTAATATTGTTCAACAATGAGAAGGATTCTCTTGTACAAATGAACTGATCGTTACGAATATGAAAATTTTATTATATAACAAGCTCGATTACAACATTCAATTTGCAAAAATCTTTCAAACCCACGAATCTTACTAGTTATTAAGTGCTTATATAACAGAGCCCAAATATACATCTCTCTTTCACATTTTTACAAAAAATAATTATCTAAAATAAAATCCATATCCATTCTTCTACTAGATTCATACTTAGATAACCCAACCGAACCTGACACTACTATTCACTCTCTCTTTCATAATATAATATACCACTCATAAATTTCATCTTCTTATTTTTAAAACAAAGTCAGGACCACGCGCTTTTCCGCTAAATCCACCCAGATCTACCAAAGTGGATCGTTATTTATAAAACGGATATTACAATTTCCCCCAAAGGGAGAGAGAACCACTTTTTCGCGATCCTTCTTTGTGCTCGGTTCCACCTGTTCTACTGCATCCGTTATCCGTGTTTCTCGGAGGTGTTGGGATCGGGAGGTGCATTTACCTTCGTCCTCGAAGAGGAGGCTCTCGCTCCCCCCCGGGGCTGGTGATCTCGCCCGGTTCTCCTTTGTTTAGCGGCCAGTTCGAGGGAGCTCACGGTTCGTATCCGCTCTCACGACGGGGGAATACCGACGACGGGGGCCTTGCAAAAAAGCCTTGCCCTTGCACGCGTTTGCAACCGCGAAAAATGTACATTCCGGCCGGCTCGGAATTCACGATCCAACCTGTGTGCCAAGGACCGATGGCAGAAGCCATGAATTAATTATACGAAAAAAGGAGGAGTGCACGCGATTTCGCGATCGTGGGCGAGTCTCTTCTCTGCCGGCTCTTTTGCACCTACACGGAGAGGCCTCTTCGATTCAAGGTTGCTCGTGGAATCGATTCGCTTTTGCTTCTTGCTTTTCATTGCGTTTTTCTATTGCCACGGGGGGACAGGGAATGGAAAATGCTCGTTCACTTCGAAGATCGTTATGTTAAACTTTATTGCACTGTATTAATAACCTTGGAATTCTGATGTACACGTTGAATAAAACAATTAATATGCGTGTATACGACGTAGGGGTTAACACGTTGGATATTGAAAAATATATAGAATATATTTACAGTTAATCCGAGACGATGAAATAAAAATTGTTCCTTCACTGGGGTATCGGTATGAAACGAAACTCGAAGTATACAGTTCTTATATTTCTTTGTTTGAATCGTTTCCCTTAAATGGTCGCGTCCAAATGCACGTTCAAAGTCGTTGCAAGAGCGAGAATAACGAACACAAAATTTCTCGGTAAGTAAAGTTTGGAATATCGATTCGAAATAACGGTTCGTCCATGATACAACGTAATAAAATTAAAATTTCATTTCCATTTCCAAGGAAATATCATCGTGAATCATTAATCGATATCCCGAATTAAAAAAAGTAACCACAACCATTCACGGTGGTCTAAGACTCTTATCTGACGCGATAAGTGTCAGGATCCTTCGTTCGAACAGCCCGTTTCTTTCGCTTGTAAATCGACCACGAGCAAAGTTCCGTGTCGACTGGCACGTTGAACACACCCGACACACGACACACTCGTCGTAGGCGTATGAAAAATGATCCCGAGGAATACAAGTCGTGCATCGATCGCTATTTTCCCGCTCGAGCTTACGTCAAGTGCCTCTTCAATTCGACGATTTTTCTCCTCGTTTTTTCCTCGACGAATGCAGTCTCATTTCCTTATTACATTACAACCGTGTATACCGCGGAGTGTAGCATTTAACATCGCCTAATCATCGTCCATCGAAACCGCAACGGCTGGTGTACAATCGCGGTATATTCGCGACACTCGAACACGCGGTTGAACATCCGTATTCCATTCCGACTTGCGGGACGGTAAAGTAAAGTAAACTTATTGTTAGACCCTGACGAGAAAAAAATAAAATTGTAAGCAGGTTCCTCCAGGATGTTTATTATCATTCCGTTTCCAGAGAATTGTTCGAGTTGTTGTGCACGTGAGTTTGGATTTTTAAGCGAGGATTAAGATAAAGGATGGGATCAAGGATGTTTACGCTTGGAAGAATAAATCGAGATCGAGTTAATTAGTAAAATGAGATTAATAGTAATTCAAAATACACGAGTTTTTTTTTATCACGAGATTCTGAAAATAACGTTGTTTTCAAATATGCGAGTGATCATCTTCGACAACTTCTTTAAGTTAATAATAGTTTTCGATTGGAAGACTATTTGCTCGTCAAATATTTTTCAAACAACATCAATGTTAGTCGATTAAGCAACAGACTGTTCGCAGCATTCGAGACAAACTATTCACGCTGCCTACACCGGGATTTCCACCGGGTGGCTTTGACGATTTTCCGTAGCTATCTCAATACCGTCGTTTCATCTCGTTTAACACCAACCCACGCCTGGCTACAAAGAAGAAATCGCTCTGAAATTATCATTATCCGTCGTCCTTCGCTCTAAACGAGGAAGAACGCAAACGTAATCGCGCATAAATTTCGAGAGGGAATTACCTAGTCGCGTCATCGACGTTCATCAAATCATCTTCCACCAACGATCAACGTCACTTGCGTATAGAAATCCTGCCTTTTCTTTCCTTCTTCCCTCCTCCTCCCTTTTTTTCCATAGAAAAATGTATTTTTTAATAATTTAAATCCGATATTGCATCGATCCCTTCACTTCTTCCTCCATCATCGATGATAAATGACCTCAAAGGTCCGCTTGCAATTTCTTGCACGCGCGTCTCAAGATCACCGTTGATGAGCCTAAGGGTGACGGAAGTCAATCGAAGAAGCGTAATTGCACTCCTCGTTAATCCTCGAGGTAAGCTTCGACGACACTCGTTAGCGGATCGATCGTTGGAAGAGCATTAATTGCGTGGAGATCGCCTCGATTCGACGCACCGTCAGTGATTCAGGGACGCGTCATTGCGACGTAGGATCGTTAAATACGGAACGTTTAATGGAACGTAATTGGATCACGACGATCTTGAAGATGTCCCACAACGTTTCGATGAATAAGACAAGCAAAATCCTACTCGTGGATTTTTCTTTCGGAAGAACAGGGCAGTGTTCTTATGGAAAACACGAATCGAACTATTCGACGATGCTGATTCGGTCTTGGCATCGAATCGGGGAATCGGGTCAAATCCGAGGACCTTGTCTTCGGTTGAAAATCATCAGCATTCCACGGTTTATTGCGACTATTGCGCCACCGAGTATCGCGAGAAACGCGATTCTTACGCAAATCGCTACGCGACTCCGACAAATATCGCGGCGGACTCTAACAACGTGGACTTAACGGGCGAAAACAAACGCCGACCGATCAAACGATTTTACGCGCGTTAATAATCCTTTACGTGTTTTTATGAATTCAATATTCACTCGTCGTGTGAAATGACATTTTTTCTTTTTTAATACTCCACTTATTAACGACGAGATTTTACTGCATCACGAGAGACGTATTCGTTTCATTTTGTTACAATTCATTTGAATTTTTATAACAACTATATATATATATATATATATTCGTTGAGTATGCACACATTTTTCGAAATAAAATAAAATGATTGAGCTGGTGTCTTAATGTTGCGAGATTTAACGCCGTTTGTTTCATTACGGGAACATGCATTAACATTTTAGCATCACGGACGATGTTTCGTGTAATACAATCGGTTCACTATCACGCGATATGTAGATTTATTATCGATTTTTATTACGATGATAGATTATTTTCCTTTTAAAAACATGTCTTATGGAAATTAGGTATTTATTATCGTTTTATAAAGTTTCTTTGAATCGTTCTCTTTATTAAAATCAAGATAATAGCTAAATGCATTTATTTCTTTAAAAAATTATTGCTATTCCTGTTCGGTCTAATGGTAGAAAAAAATTCAAAATTAATCCATCAATTCACAATTACTTTTTGATAATACTATTAAAAGTGAATTGGAGCATTGTATCTTTTGAAAACGTGAAACGTATAGTTAGGGTGTCAAGATAGAGTTGTAACCACCATTACAACGAACTTATTGCAATCGTTATTTTAACTATATCGTGTTCGCACAATTGCAGGTGGGGGATTAATATCGATATGAAAAGCTTTCTCGAAAGCTGGAAGATTGATGAGTACCGGTATGTAAATTTCTGCGACAAACAATGAAACCCTGGCCTTGATATAAAAGAGAAACTCGTCCTACCGAATAATAATATTAATTTTTTCTCTTCTTTTAATCAAATTGAACGAGGTCAAAATCAACGTCAAAAACAATCTCAAATTTTTAACTTCGAGAAAATAATTCTTTCTTATCAATTACTCGTAATATATTTATTATTTTTCGAAAAATAACTAATCCCAACATCCTCACCTACAAATAAAACCGTACAAATTCTTCCGATTCTAACGTAATTCTGCGTGGCCAGAAAGCCAAACTCCTCGTCAAGATCAAAGGGACACAAAGTTTCATCATCAACGAGAGCTTTCCAACGCGACGATTAGCTCTTTGTCGCGGGATGCTCCGGGACGGTCACAGTCATAATCGAAGGCCGTTGTTTGGACGAGGCGGTCTCTGCCGTGAGATCCGTCTCCCCGAAGGTCGACGACGAGGCTGGTATCATCGACCGACAGCCCGTCAGAATTCCCCGAAACGGCCGTACGTTTCCACCCTTCTTTCTTCGCCCAAGGTCGACGGCGACGACGCGTATCGAGCACCATCTCCGTCACGATTCCCCGAAACGGCGTCTCAACCGTTCATTTCCACCCGAAGGGAGGAGAGGCCGTAAAACATATCTCAACGAGAGAAACTCGTCCGGCCAGGCCTGCGGCGTGCCGTAACGCGGGGAATTTCGCGTCTACACACGCTTTGGAGAAGCGGTTATGCTAGGTCGGGAAGCTTCCACGGGCGGCGGTACCACTGTCCCTTCCACGCAGCTTGTCGGCTCTACGTTCTTCCTTTCACTTTTCGTCGTTGTGCTCGTGCTTTTCGTGGGTCGAGCGGTTCGCCTTCGGCCTCAAACCTGTCCGAACTGGTACCCGATCGAACGTGCACCGAGTGCTCTCTCGGTACCGGATTTGCATCCGCTAAGTTTCGTCGGCGATCGATAGCGAGGGGGTATCGAAGATCGATACGTTTTCGAGAAATTTTGACGAGAAATGATTTATTTTGGGGGACGAGTTTTTTCGTTCCTTTTTCGTTCTTGCAAATGGAAAATTTATGTCTGTTCTATTGATTCTATTATTCTATTTTTTTTTATAAATGATTATATTATATATAAATCATAGAAGAGAGTGACTGGTCGAGTAGCTTTTTGAGAATTTTTGCAAAGGTAAAAGAGGGACGAATCATCGCGCTTGTGATTGTGTGTCTTTACTTTGAAATCATGTGTTATTATAAAAAGGTATTAATAAGATGCTATTGATAGATGAATTTAAATTTAAAAAATATTATTCTACAAAGTCTCTACAAAATTAAAATTTATTATCTAGATTGTTACAGATTGTTATTATCTAGATTTAAGTTAGATACAGGAAGCAAGTCCAACTTAGAAATTTTCCAATCAAAAACATTAAGGACTATCACGAATGCATCTTGAAAAGAAAAAAATCTTAAAATTCATTCAATTTAAAAAATACTCTCCAATCCAAAATTGATTGCAATATAAAAAAAAAAAAAGAAAAGAATTGCATATTAATATAATTTTTTACAGCAAAGGTATTTAATAACCTTAATAACGAATTCTAATTTCAATTCTTCTTTATCAATAAATTAACTTTCAGCGTCTAATAATTGAAAAAAACGACACATCGTTAGATTATAATTATCTTTGCGTCACTGTATACGATTCCTTTTGCATCATTTATTATTATGCAATAATAATCGATGTTCTAAAGTTGTTCGTGTTTAATTAAATCTACAAGATGATAATTAATTCTGACTCATTCGTTTCTTCGATGATTTTTATTTTGTTTTTTTCCTTTTTTCCCTCGAAAAAAGAATCACGGAGAGCATAAGAAAAGAAGGGAGGGGAAAAAAAAAAAGATGAGAAGAGAAAAACGCTTGTGATGAAGGCCGCTCAAAGAAACGCCTATGAATTCTACACGCCTTATTGTATCTACGTAATTATGCCGGATGTTGAGCAATCGAGAAACTCGATCTTTGCCAAGTTTTTCGGAAACCGGTGCACTTTTTTCAAAAGTCGTGTCATGCAGAATCGCGAAACACTCAAGGATTCTTTTTATTTCTTTTATTTTTTTTTTTTTTCGTTAATCGTGTTTCATTAATTTGTCGAATACGATTACGAGTTTTGTTCGTTGCAACACATATGTACTTCTTGTGTGGAGTTGTAAGAGAAAGTGATTTTTGTTGCACATTTTGTTTGTAAAGAACTTTTCTTTAAAAATTATGGGACGAAAATAAACGATAAATTTGTGATAAATTAATTTTTTTTTCGTATCAATTATAAGAATAAATTATTACATTTTTTACAAGTTAATATGACGTTATAGGATTGTAATTATTAAAAAAAAAAAAAAAATTCTTCAATAAATCCTAAATGAAAAAAATGAAGATTCTTGAGGGGGCAAAAAAAGGATTGCATATTCACTTGAAATTAATTAAACATATGTTTTTTCACGATAAATAAAATGGATAAAGTTGTAAATAAAAATGAGTGGAGTTTATGAGGATTCTATATTTAGGATATTATAAAGATTTTTTTGAAAAGATTTAGCTAAGGAAGATGAAAATAGCAAGGCACGGAATAATTTTAGAACAACGCGTTAATTATCGATTATCGTTTTATAAATAATCAAAAGAAACGAAGGTATTCAATTTTAAGGAATAAAAAAAGTTGTTTAGTTCTGAACCGGTTAATTCAGCCATCAAACTTTTGTGCTCGATTCATTCAGAATTAAAAGTGTGAAAATCTTGAAATCTCCTACGAGTTAATGAGTTATTATGTTAGAAATGAGTTCATTTTATGAATAGTATATGTGTAAACATATTTAATTATCTGACCTCATTTCCAACTAACGTAAACCTTTTTATCCAATCCATTTATCTACGCTTGCCTTCTTTTATGCCAACTATTTAAAGCGATAACTTTCGATTTCAAGTATCTTATTAGTCCACTTATCTATTTGTCCAGATTTCCAGATAAAAATAGTAAAACCAGTTACGCCAGATTAGATCAGCGAAAGGAAGAATTAAAATAGGATAATAAGTATAAAAAGATAACTTTAATTCTTCTTTTTTTTAAAGAACCGATTTTCAAATTGGGTCACAGTTTTTGAAAAAGCATTTTACAAATTCGTTGATCTTTCAACCTATCCTCAGCTCTGCTCTGTTAAGAGAGCATGATTTTATGAGCAGAATCATTTATATAATTTACGAAGAAATCGTTGACTGGGATCAAACAATTTTTCTTGTGGATCATTTCTTGTGGAATAGATTAATCTATCAATTAAACTGGTTATGTAAAAAGGAAATTGTACAAACGTATTCGTAAACACGTCACAATTTCGAAGATAAGAACGTGAAAGTGATTTAATACAGATACACGAAAATTAAATTAAAAAAAGCATACATAACTATTAACATTACTTTTACATTTAACGAAATAAAAATATGCTATGCAACAAAGGAACAAATCTCGATTTCACCTAATCGATAACTGACCATCTCGATAATCCTCTCGAAATAATAATTTCAACGCGATACAACTTTTCACGGCTCTCGGCCATCAATTATCGTTGCGTGTTAATAACGATCGAGATTTAAATGTTACACAAAGTCGACTTATCTTCACCGGATTAATCCCCTTAAATTAAACCCACACCCAATGCGCATAATCCCGGCATCCAACACACTTTAAACTTGAACTCCGTGAACCCACTTTCAAACCGCATCGAGCCAATGCGGCTCAAGGCGACTTCTTCCCCCCGTGGACCATACGTCAATACCATTATTCGTCGAATACCACCTTTGTCACGCGATAAATCATGCTTTTATCGCCAAATATTAATAAAAACGAACGGCCAGGTTAATCAGCATCTCCCCCCCTCCCCCCTCCCCCCAATATCCATATCGCGTACGAACGTCAACGGGACAAGGAAAAAATCCTGCTTTACAACACTTTCCAATTTATGCACACACACGAGCCACAATGAGCTCGTTTGATCGAAGTGATCGAAGAGAAGCGAGGGAGGGAACACGTCCCGCCGGAGGCCAAGCGTGCAAAGAGGGAATCGGCGATTGCAATTAAGCATCGATTAAAGGCGTCAAATTGTAATGGTTTCCAGTCACGCGCGGGAGGAGGTGTTCCCAGATCAAACAAAGAGAAACGTGTTATTAAAGGTATAAAAAGGAACACCTTTTAACTCGTGACGGGATCCTGCAAAATTCGTTTTATTTCATCAGGGAGGGGTGAGTCACGGAGATATCGGTGGCATCGACCCAAGTTTCAAGTCGTCATCGTTCAGATCCTGCGTCCTTCGAAATCCTTCGATGCGGATCCTGGAACGATCCTGGGATCTTGCGACCTCTCTTCGTCTCTTTTAGTCTCTTTTAGTCTTGCCTCGTAATCGAGAAGCATTCGTAATTCTCGAAAAGGAACCTGTAAGCCTACTACTTTGGATCCCGTTTTGGTAAATCGTTTTTAATTAAACACGCGAGAAAGATTAATTCCATTTGTTTCGACAATATTTTAATTTGAGCGTCAATGATTTTTAATTCCTTGGAAATTAATTATTATCGTGCGTGTAACACACAATATGTTTCGCGACAATTATTATTACGAATCTTTATCCGTATTGTATAAAATAAAATGAGTTGAGAATCGGTGATCAATTCAAAAATTAAATAATCATTTCTCAATAATTAATTTCTATATAATTATTATCATATTCAACGTTCAAGAAACTGGAAATTTTATTCAATTCGTTGAATTCGAAATTCTTCTTTAATCCCAACTTGACGATAAAGATCGAATCATGGCACAGAACCCCATGTTTTCCATATTGGCCTCTCGTGGAAATAACTATTATTAATTCTCGTCAAATAGAAATCCTCCATAATCTTTGCATAGTCGCTTTCACTACGATTTATATTAGTCATACAATCGGTGAACAGGTAGGAGAAGAATTACCAGTAGCGCGTAACGAGCTAATAATCTCATCCTTACATAATCGGATCTTTATCGATTTTTCCTTCCCTCCACGTTAAATGGTCGAGCATGCCGTATTACACGGACTTTAATCCTTTCTTGAATGAAATGGATCACTCGATCAAGTGTTTGAGGTCGATCAACGCCTATATTGAAAAAAAAAAAAAAAAATACAAATAATCCGTTTCGATTCGCATATAAAGAGGTGCTTACAACTCCTATCGAGAATGTCATCGATTCGTGAGGTGGCTTAATGCGAAAGAATATTTAAGGCAGAATAAATGAATCGTTCGGTCGGGCGAAAGAGTACTGAAGCTAATTGGCGGCAGAAGTTCTTGATTGCAACTGGTTTTAGCGAGGATCGACGGCAAAGCTGGAATGCGGGGACAGATATGATAACATTGAATGACACATATTGCACCTGTTCGCACGATTACGTATTCATTCGCGTTTCGTGGCGCGGATGTGTGCCGTACATCGACGATTCCTTCTCTCACGGCCACGAAATACGCCGTTACGATTCTTCTGTACGTAATGCAGTTTAGAACTTCGAAGTGCTTTAGTTTTAGATATTTCGTGGATAATTTTGGAGAGAAGAACGGAGAGAATAATTTAATTATATCTCTTTTTTGTGAAAACATTGTGAAAAGTTGCCGATAATCTTTTTGAAAAGATGCTAAAATAATAAAAAATTTTACACGATTTATAGAGACGATGATAAAAATGTCGAGCTATTTTTCCAATAAATTTCATAAAATTTTAGTTTTTTGATATAAAGAATTATTATTCTTTTAAGTATTCTGGAATATATTCTTTGATTTCGAATTGTAGTACGCCACGAGTCAGGATGATGCATTAAATCTTTTTTTCGAGCTGAAAATTAAAATATATCGTGCACGATGCATATCAATGAACGTCATACGTGTATGAAAAACATCCACGAAAAATAAAATTTCTTTGCGATCGTAAATCAAGCTCGAGAGAAAGAGATAGACAGATCTTCAACGCTCTCGATCAATTTTAAAAACGTATTCCCTTGCGTTATCTACGAAAGCCTCGATCCGAATTGACTACAAAGATACAGCAATCCGGATCAAAATTCTATGCACGACTATTACATAAAGATTCCAGGATATGGAAAAAAAGAATATAATTAATATTCCCGTTGGTAAACCGATATATTACGTTCGCACGAGACAACCGAGGGCAGTCGACCTATTAAGCGGTGTCGATGAAACCGATCGTTCGATATTATGAAACAAATTAACCTTTCTCCTCGCCCCGCTCTATATCGCCCCCTGTTGAGAATAAGAATTATTCCTAGGCGAGGCATGCGGTTATCCAACAACATCTCCTCGCAACCTTGTCTTTCTACTATATATATATATATATATATACACTTCCTACTTCGAATGGTTCGTAAATCTTCGTAAAGAATTTCACTCGCGATATATAAAGATCGAAAATGTTACAAAACACGAATTTCCATCCAAATGCTTCCCTAATGCGTCGATCAATTTGCGCAGGATTGAAATTAGATAAAAAATCGTTCGCATAATTTTGGATGAGAGAGAGAGAGAGAGAGAGAGAGAGAGAGAGAGAGAGAGAGAGAGAGAGAGAGAGAGAGAGAGAGAGAAATAGATTGTTCCTTAAAACGAATTTGATATTGCATAATCGAAAAAAATCGTTACGCATTTCCTGGTATTGGGAACACATCGAGTTTACAATCCGCGTAAAATTATACGATTCTCGCGGATGTTAATATTCCGTAAACGGAGTTCTCGAACAGGCTGTTTTCAGTCGAGAGAGAATAGACTGATTGACATCATAATATCTTCGTATGGATGATGGAGTGCAACGTGAGCGGAATTCCATTTAAGCACACCACGTAATCTGCCTTTGATCTATGTCTGCCTAATCGTTTACGTCAATTTCTCAACAACAACTCGCGATTCCTTCAAATTGCACAAATTACTTTACTACTTGCACGAGCGTTTCGAAGTTAAAAATAAAATTCTACTTGCGACACACGTGATCACCGCTAATTAGTCATTTTTTTAAACCTAAGCGATGAAAGATCACAACATCTTCACGCGACGATAAATTCGTGGAGGATCTCTATCGATCTCTTTATCTTCTTTGCCACGATGAGCGTAACAAGGCTTGTATTCGTAGATAATACACCATAATTGTAACGAGTTCCGGGTCGCTTTGGCGAGGCGGGATAATAAATCGAGCGTGCGTGCACCAGAAACGCGTGGTATAACCCGCATCGTCGACTGTCTCGCGCGATGTGACGCATCGTGGAATAAATGAAAACGTAATTCGTCGACTTGGGTGGAAGAAACGAGCGATTAAGCCGAGCTCGTTTCTCATTTTTTTGCAGCCCTCCTTTATTCGACGCGATATTTCAAACGACGCGATCGGCTGCGAAGAAATCGAACGAGTGATAATAATAAGAAGAGACGAGTCGAGGAGAGAAAAAGGATGCACCGACCTTGTCATTTCTTTTTTCTTTTCTTCTTCTTCTTCAATGCACATTTTTACTATTGACGGGTTTGCTTAATACGGGTCTCGACTGTTTGTTCGGACGTTAATTGAGATGTTTATTGTTGGCGTGGAATTTTGATTCGTTCATGCGTCCGTGAACGTGATTCGCCGGCGGAAAATCCGGGAATTCTTTCCGAGAAATCTTTTAATTTCTGATAATTATGAAAGAGGTTTTTATTTTACTAGTGGGTTTCAATCACCGAGAAACGTGAAGGATAAAAGATCCTATGACTAATAATTTTACAAACGAATGCATATTTATACGCGATGCAATAATAACTTAAAATTCCATACAATTTATAGAATATCCAAGAGTCAACGATCACGAATTCCTCGCATCTCCCGGGAACGAAAATCAATCATTGACAACAATCTTTAGATAATCGTCTTTAAATCGAATGCCTGCCCAATAACACGAACAATTCCGTTTGAGAATTTGTTACACACGCTTTCAAAAAAGGAGAGAAAAGAAAGAACGCTCGAGGCAATTACGTCGCCTCGACTCGTAATTAATCGCGGGACATCCGTCCGAGTCATATTTTAATTTCTCGTTTCGAGCAACCTTGCGAATTGAATATCCGATCCGGAGTCGCTAGCTGAGTGAAAAAAGGAACGGAAAGAAGGAATTCAAAGGATGGATAAAAAAAATAAAAAAAGGAGCAGAAACCGCGCACAACGTGGCTTATCGTCCCTCGGACAGGTTTGCCCGTATATCAGTATATAAACGCGGCGTGCATATAAATTCGTTATGTATATATCTGTTTCCTTCTATGCAACGTAGACAGAGTCACCGTCAGAAATAGAGAGAAAGAGAGAAGGAAATCGTGATTTCATCGAGACTCGGATGTAGACAGAGTCGCGTTGCAATTAGAGATTTTTCTGGTTACCAGCAGGTTCGAATTAAAGGGGAGAAAGACACAAAGAGGAGTATGGAGAAGTTGCAGCTCCGGGATACGAGGCGCGTTGGTGGGGATTCAGGGTTACAGGTGAAACGGGCGGGGTAACCCGACCTTGTCAATGGCCCGTAGAAATTGCTTTGACGCGAAAAGAAATTCGACATTGCCCCCGGGTTAGATAATTCTTCGTTTTGCGAATGGAAGATGCGGAGGAAAGGATACGAAGGATATGCTACATGATGATTTATCTCGATAGGGGAGAAGGAATCGTGTTGATTGCTCGTGGCGATCGTACACGTGGCGGGAATTCTGGTATTAATTTAATTATATTGATAGCTTCTTTGCGCGTGACGTTTCTTTGCGATTGTTTTTTCTATTGGAAAAGATTTTTATCGGGATAAAAGTAAGATAAAAGTAGACGGAAATGATTATATTGCACCGTCGTAAACTCGTGAAAGTTTTCGGGTTGCCGGTATAATTTGCGAACTGCTAATATTTCTTTTTATACTTCGAAGTAATAACAATTTGCTACATTGAATTTTCCATTTCTTGACCATTGTAATTATAACACAACTTGGTATTTAAAGGGTTTGAGCGTTTCAAATGCGAAAATAAAATAAAACAAACCTTTGGCCAGTAATACAGTAATTATTCTTCTAATTTCAATCGTCCAAGAATTGTTTATCGAAAATTTCTATAGATATTAAGTTTCATACATTAGATACTGCGATTGTACGTATACGTTTTTTGGAAAATATGGAAAAATATTATCCCAATTGATTGAAAAATGAATCAAAATACGAAACAAGTTTAATCATATTGTAATGCCAGTTTACAATCAATGGATCAATCATCTCGCATTGTTCGATCTCCTCGACCAAAATCCCCCACAAACAATAAACACGCGTTATTGAAAACGAAAATTGAACGTTCGATCCAAGGGATTTCGCTCAAAGAATTGGACGTTGTTGGCGATGAAGCCATTCTTCCAACCACCAATTATCTCCGGTAGCAAATTTACCAAGGGTCTCTTCGCGAGGTACTCCTTTACGCGGCATAAGGAAAGCAACGGTGACGTTGATCGCCAACCTTGGCAGGCACCGAGCCCATAAACCCAACCTTTAATAACAATAATAAAAAAAAAAAAAAAAAGAAAGAAAGAAACCCTTGCACATTACGCTTACGGGATTAGCGGCGAAGGTAATTTCTCGGATAGGAATTAAATACACGGAAACGAATTGTCCTTATTCCGGAAATCGAGCATCTCGAGCGTGCATTATTCTCAGCGCGTGACAAGATTACTCTTGTCGCTGGTACGGCGTTGATGCGTATCTGTGTGGAAGGCGGCTGGGATGAAAGAAGGGTTAAGAGAGCATTCTTTTCGATGCCGGCAAGGCCACGAAGGTCGGCCTCTCGTTCGAAGAAATCCTCTCGCGGATTTTCTCACACGATTTTGCCGGAACTGACCGCGCCCTCGGCGTGGAAAGCAATTATTTATTGCAAAGGTGAGTTGATAGATGATTTTGCAGAGTGAATAAAACGCGTGAAGTTAGTGTTCGGCTACTTTGTAAAGACTTTATATAAGATTAATGGCTGTTACTTTTGACATTTTACATCGATGATACATTATAAAATCTGATTGCGTATTCGCATTAAATTTAATTAAGAAATTTTAGCATATTCGTGATATATTTTCGAAACATCTAAAATTCTAAAAATCATAAAAAGAAAATACAAAAGTTAAATAAAAATGTCAATTGAGGATTAAATTATAATTCACTTTGTCTGATAAAATTTATAATTGATCATAACTTGTAATAAATACAAGATGTAAATATATTAACACTTTGGCTATTATTACGATACACAGTTATAATCTATTATCTTTAATTAAACAAAATTGACAAAGTTTCATATTACGTAATCCAATTCAATCAAAAAAATACATTGTTACATTGTACGTGAATACTGTTCATGCTATATATAAATAATTCAAAAAATACCATCTAGAATAATCATCAATCAGTGATTCAACCTGAATTTCCTCTTCCACTTTATTCGAATCACGCATCATATTCTATATTCAACGAAGAGACAACAGAATCAAATAAGGTAATTCACGTTTAATCAAATTCGAGATAACATCCAGTTCTCGCAAGCAAAAAGCCAGCAACGCGTCGCGAAACCAAGCACACGCTTAACAGAGCATAAAAACAGTCTTACCGGAATAAGCAGAGAGGAGGCGAGACACTTCTATGAGCGACAACATGCCCTCGTACACGCCATATTTTCGGCGAAATATACGGTCAGAGAATGAGAAATAAGGAATTCGCGAGCGAATTCGCGACGTGACGACCAGCACAGGTCAAAGAACTTGAAACAGCGAATCTCGAAGAGGGACTTTTTCAAGGGTTATCCGTTTAATGTTCCACACAACGCACTGATGATGGTTGTTTTGTTGCTGCTCCGTTACTTGTGATTTTTTTTTTTTTTTTTGAACAAGGAATACGAATCTTTTTTACATCGAACTGTGTTTTGTCGATGGGTTCGTTGATCCGCGCGATGCTCTGAATAATGCAAGCGTTTGAATAAAATCAAGACGTTCAGAGTCCCGTTCTTTAACCTTTTTTTTTTGATATTCGAAAAAAAACGAACACTTAGATGCGTGTTAGATCTTGATTGGTTACTGAGAAAAGATCAAATCAGTCTCTAAAAATCTATAAACATTGGAAAGTTTTTCAAAATTAATGTATATTTTAAAATAATTGTTATAATATGTGTTGACATTTGCATCAATTTCTTAATTCATTCCTGACAATTTACACATTCATTCAAAAAGTAAAAATAAAAATCATTCAAAAAGCGCTCTGAACGTTTTTCCAATTGGAATTATATAAAAGATACACTTTAAACTTCATTTTAACACAAAGAAAAGGACATCGACAGCAGAAATCAAAAGTATAAATTTCTTTCTATTCAATTTCTTCGCACGGAACATAAAAGTGTTTATAAAAAGTTTCAAAATCCTTTTGCAGAGAAATCGACAATTGAATCGAAATGAAGATATTCTAGCAGGACGAGCGCGCGTTCTAAAAGTTCAAAGCACGCGTGTCACAGAAGAACAACAATCACAGAAGCGATTCGATGTCGCGAGCTACGCCTTGTTACGCTGGCAGAGCGACGTGTGTGGAATTCGCGAACACCGGGTTCCATTACAGTACGTCTTCCTTTCTCTCTGAATGTTTGGCAAACGATAAAAAGAGAATCGCGATCGGCACGATTCTCCTCTCACGAGGGTTGCTTCATTTTAACGATTCGATTCGTTCCTCCGTTTCCAAAGGAAGATGGATTTTCTTTATTGTGTCAGTGATGGGTCAATATTATGCGCGCTTATTGCGAAACACTTAGAAATATATGTAATCCTTCTCTCGTTAATTTCGATCCAGATACGAGACTCACGTTCTCTCATCCTTGAAAACTGTTTATAAAAATTGTCTGTTCTAATTAAAACAACGTCACAAAATTTTTCTTATCAGCTTTATACGTGTTTTCGTATTTTTTTCCTGGCTACATAATTTCTCGTTCTAATTTTACGATACAGTTTTTTTTATAAAACACGAAAAAAGAAATTACTTTATTCGAAATAGTAGGAAATAAAAAATGAAGAAATTAAAAACACATTGTACTATTTAACTCAACATCCACATCCGATTAAAATTCCGTTCACAAATAAAAAAAAAAAGACACAATATTTTGCAATCAATATTCAACTAAACTATAATTTTTAAAAATTACATATCGAATCGAAATCAATCTTTTACAATTAATCCATCTACCTACTATTTCTCGTGTAAATCCATCAAAAATAATCGAATCGTCGAAGAAAGGAGGATCTTGCAAAATCTTCTCGTGTATGATCTCCTCCAATTAGAGATCCCCTGCGATCGATCGGTGACCGCGTTATGCCAATGGTGGCTAGCAATTTATTTTCATTCTCATGGTTCGTTAATAATAGCGGGGGAGGGGAGGAATAAAAAGGGGCCGCGTCGCACCGCGCCGCAAAGAACGTATACGTACATGGCGGATAGGCATTTCATCCCACGTACGTGCAGCCACGCACTTTGAAGTGTCGATCGGCATGACTCACGTGAGAAGGCGCGTTTTTATCGCGCGACACGCGCTCTGATGAAGCGTTGCCGTGATCGATGCCTCGAGGTCGATCGATTTTCGCGCTCGATTATTCAACGAATCGCATGGATCCACGGATGGATTTTTTATACACCTGACGGTTTATTAATATCTCGACTCGCGTGGAACGAAATTCTGATCATTTAGATTCTCTCTGTTTTTTATCTTGTTCGTGGAATAAGAATTCGTTCGTTATCGAATTCGGTTTCGGTTTATTTATTGGAACAGTATATTTATTTTTATATAATAACATCTTTCATTCAGAGCTATTTAGTAAAATTTCATCAAAAAATATTTTTTTTTTTCCGACAAGAAGATAAATAGATATTTTTGATTGATGAAGGAAATAAGAATTTCTTTCATTTTTATTCCATGATTCCATTCGTAATAATATCATTCATAATTTATTCTTCTTCTTTATTTTTCTTTATAGCTTCTTGATGAATAATCCTTATTTCTTAAATGTGTATTTTAAATATAATAAAAAAGAGAGTGATTTAATAATAATAATAATAATCATATTTCTAAAATATCATTTGATTAAACAACTTATCGAATTTTTATTTTAATTAGATATAATTATATACACTGCTAACATATTAAATAATTGTTATGTATTTGTTATGTATAAAAATATGTCTCAAACAAAAGTTTTTTAGTATTAAGTTATTATTAATATTTTTTTATCGAGATACGATCATTTTATTTTTTAATCGTAACATACAATATTTCACTATATGATTTAAAAGAGTATTAAATGCTAAATGGAGTAAAATACATAAAAAAAATATACAGAATTAAAATCTAATAATTATCAAAATTTTCATATATCAAGATATGTAGAATTGCATGGTAAGAAGTACGTTATAACTATAATTCCGGAAACACGTGTACAAATTGCGTTGGATGATCGCTTACGCATTGATCGTGGAATGGATTTCGAGTTGAACCGTTCGACCATTAATGTTCGTGCATGATCATAAGAAGATGCTAATTACTATTTTTTCAACCCCATATATCTTAATAATTTTTTATTGAGCATTTTTCGAACATGTAACTACGAGTATTATAAACGTTAAAATATCCTCGAAAAATTTAAAATAACATTCATACTTCGGTAAAATGATTACTAGTATAGTAGTAATTACATTGTATCCTCCTTTAATGTTAAAAGGAGAATTTCGTTTAAAACATATGTAAAAAATTTACAAATAAACTCGAACAGAAAAGTTAAATCACGTATATTAATATATTTATATACGTAATACGCATAACAATGATAATTAACGATACTTCGATAAGGGACACGAGACTATGCGAAAGTCCCACGCGATTCCTGAACGCGGAAGAAAAACGATACCATACCATACGAAGCGATTTCATGCTGAAACACCGTATAATAACACAGTGCAACGACACAGGAAGAAACACAATAAGCTTCCGTCAGGATCAACGAGAGAGCCCCGACAGACGAAGCTTATATTTCGATAATATACTTAAAACGATATCATAGAAGGGAAGAGACGATTTCATCGACAGCTCAAAATTATTATAAAAAAAAAAAAAAAGAAACTTTTATTCTTTAGAAGAGGAAAATGATAAAAGCTCATGAAATCCTTTTTTCTTCTTCTTCTTTTTTTTTTTTTTTTTTTTTTTTTTGCATACAAGAATCCATACTTTGCATAATTCGCAGAGTCGAGTCGCGTTTAGAAATGGCGCCAAGAAAACGACATTCCTGCCCGGTTATGTCAGACGCCGGTTCGAAAAAAGATACAAACGTTGGAATTGTGATGTTATTCTTGGGTGATACGGGTCCTTTCATAGCCGGCCAGGATGGATTCGAGGTAACGGTACCGAATATGTCGAATATTTCGAACCAGGAACCGGATGGATTGGTTCAAGGTGGCTTTCGTTTGTTTAAAGCCGGCTAAAAAAATAATACTCTTTGAAAATCGAGTGCAATCATGCCGACAGATGTTGTTCGAATGAACTTGTCCAATATTATTTAATCTGTGACGAAGCAGTTTTGTTTTTTGATCTTAAGAATATCGTGATCGATATTGATCTTGAAAATTAATTCAAATGGAATTTTATTTGTTTGCAAGTTGTACTTTTGTGTATATATTATAATAAATATTAGGATATTTAAGTAATCAAAATTATTCGATGAGGATCTTGAAATATATTACGAGTCATTTGTTCTAAAATCTATTAAAGGTATAGAATTTCTTATTTAGTTTGAAAAACATCTTGATCACCTCAATCTTTGTTTGAACAGTTCCTTGTCTCGATCAAAAAACTCATAATTTGATCTCGTCTGACCATCTTGATATAAATTATTAATATCTAAATAACCACGAAACTAAAATATCTCTCCATTGTTCATTAACACAATTTCTTGGTTGTTCCTGCTTTCGTGATTTCTCGATCCAGCTTCGATCCAAGTTTTCGTTTATTTCTCATCTGGTCACATAATTCAAGGTCTGTCCAATTAAAAAGATCGCCACTGCCAAATCCGGCAACATGTTGATCCAATTTTTTTACGAAATCCGATACGACACTAATTACCAGCATTCGAAATTATCAAAAACGGTCCTCAAACGTCCACGAAAATATACGAGTAACGATTCTTTTCGATAAAATTTTTATTTTCAAACTCTATCTCGATTATTATCATTCAACATTTTCAAGAAGAGTTTCAAGAAGATTATCTTGATGAATCATCAGATCTCATTTATCATCTTCAAATGGTACAATTCCATTTTGACCATAAAAACATAAATTAGAAGAAACTGTTTATAAATTTGTTGTTTTGATTTAATGAATTTTTACAAAAAAAAAACTGCTTTAATAATACATAATAAAAGATACGATTTATTGATTTATCGTTGCCTTGTTAATCATGTATGAAAATTATATTATTCTGGATTTGCATTCATATTGAACAAAATTGTAACGATTGTAATTACAAATTTCGAAATAGCTCGATAATTTGTTGCATGAAACGATATAAATAAAAAACGAAGCTGTACTTCTCTTTCTACAAAATCTACAATTTATTTTCATACAGCAAACAATTTTCTTCCCCATCGAATCTTTATTTTCTCGACGAACCTTCGTAACGAGATTTCATTTCTCATCTCTAAAGAACTCAACTTATAATTGAATCAACAGACCGCACGTTCTATTTCAAATCATTTGGTTTCAATTTTTCCATTCCATTCTCGAAACAACAATTTCAAATAATAACCGACAACGAACAAAGACTCGCAGAGACTTATCACGCGATGAAAGAAGCCACATAGTTGAACGAAGGGGGCGTGTATCCCTTCTATCTAAACGCGCAATCCAGTCTTACGAGGATAATTCAAGCAGGTTTGCAAAAGCCTTCGAAACGTTAGGCTTTAATTGCTCGCTGGTCTCGAGAGATCGTTAGTGAGAAATCGGTACGCCACGGGATAATTATAATTCGCTACCGAAGGTCAGTTATGAGTTACAACCCGCGTGAGATCGTAATTTATACGGCAACACGGGTGAAATTGCGATACACGGTGAATATATGGGTCGTAACATGGCCAACTATCCTCCACGATCCTCCACGCTTGTAATTATCATGGCGGATTTTGCGTGGATTTGCCTTCGTTCGTAATTGGCTCGCTCGAAATCGATATCTCAGGCAGAATAGAAGAGAGAGGTAGCGTTGACAATGAATACGGATTTATAAAGACCTCGTCGTGAAAGAATGATACACGCCCACCAATCGATCCTTCTCCAACTGGATGGCTAATGAAATCGGTTATTTCCGTATTGATATTGTTTTTTCTTTGTTGCACCTTGGAGAGACGCAAAGTATTCCCATCGTCTTCGAAACGTTTATATTATATTTGCGTTTCTTTCACGTCCAGTGTAAAGAGGCGCGAAGTTCGGTAGAATTTTGTAATCGAGGAGCAAAGTTCGGTTTTTCAATGGTGCGTATCGATTAGTCAGTGTTCAACAAAATGCAAAACGAACGGTGACGCAATGGTGAAAGCCGATTCGGAACAATGGAGAAAAGTGGCGAACTAATACGCTGAACTTTTCCTTCGAACCAGTCGGTCTCCTCCTCGTGTTGAATACATCGAAGTCCTCGTCGAGATCGTATTCGATAACGACACACGCCATAACGTTATCCACTTGTAAAAGGTTGTATAATCGATGTTACGACAATTATTACAAAGCGGTGTACTTTTTTTCGCGAGACAAGCGATAATCTAGCTTCTAACAGCTTCTTGGATATTTATTGATACTTGGCTTTGTCTTAATTGCTGAAAGAAATTCGAGAAAGATGTCTTCGTTTGTGAGGGGACAAACAGTTCGTAACGAGCTGTAATATCTATAATTTTTCATTCAAATAATGGAACGTTTGCAAGACTTCGTTTAGATCAGATTGTCATTTTATTAACAACGATGATTCGATAGGTTTGCTAATATCGCGAGGAGGAATATGAAGATACCCAGTCATAAAGCTGCCAACTCTTAATTACGTTACGTCATTCAATTTGCATTAGGTCTTTATTCTTTCGATCGAAAGTTGATTGAAAATCACATACAAAATGTTGTGTCACGGTACAAATGTAAAGGAATGAAAAATCTGTCATTGATCTCCATTACAGATTATACTTTTACAATTTTCACGGATAAAAGGGAGATACGTATTCCTTACTTATATTATAATATCATGTTACAATCTATTTGAAGGAAAAGCATTCGATCAATGCAATGTAAAAAAATCATTAGCTAGAAAAATTAAAATTCCAACAAATAAAGTTGAAATATGCGATACATTATATCGTACGAATTCTTTGCACGACCTACATTTATATGCACTTCGACAAATCGATCCTTGCTCTGTTTCCAAATACGATTCGTGCTCCAATTCTCACCGTTCTCCCGTTACCATCGCGAATATTTATTCTCTTCTCGTCAAACGTGGATCGAGAGATCAATATCAAAGGCGCGAAAGAGAGCAACGTGGATGATCCGAGATATCCGAGATATTGCACGAGAAGTGCACGATTGCGCAACGCGATTTCACGCGAAACACGTGAAAAGTTGGCGACGATTATTGACTCACGTGTACACACAACCGTTACGAGAAGGCGTCTCCTTCCGATGCTGGTCACTTTCTTTTCGGCTTGCCTAAAATTACAAGACCGCACGCACACGCCGTGTGTTCTCGCACGTCAGAGATGACCCGCTTGCGCAATTCTCGAACGAAAGATACGCTTCGTTTTATCGAGAATTTTCACAACAGGTGGTAAAATTTAAATCTGCTGTTTGTTACTTAAAAAAAAAAATCCAGAGGAATTATGCCACGCGAGTTAAGAAAATAAGGGCATCGATTCGATTCGTATCGAAATTTTTTAAAAAAGGAAGAAAAGAAAAATTCGGTAGAAATTGAAGGGGATTTGATTTATATAGGAAGATCTGGGTGGAAAATTTCTGTAGCTGTCGAATGATGATATAAGTCGAGGAAGAAGAGAATTTGATTTCACTTATATTAGAATATGATTTGTATCGAATCATAGGAAAATGTGTAGGGAAAGGCTACAGCAGCGATACACATTAAAGAAAGAGGAGGTCGAGCGTTTTCTCCGTCCCTGGCCTTAAGTCCGACACACTTGACTAGCAATGTCTGTTACGTAACCTCTGGCATAAGATTGGTTTATAAGTATCGATTGAAGAAACACACAGTTGGAATATACGGCACGTTTTACAAAATGTGACTATATATTCAAAGCGTTATGAAACTGGCATATTAACGGGGAAAGATGATCGTCCACGTTCCTCAATCTTATTTAAAAGTTAAAATAATACAAAAGTTGTTTAAAAACAAGCAGGAAGAAAAATTTATGCGAAAATTAATCTACAATTGGATCGATTCAACAACGAACGTCGAATGCGTGATGAGAAGGAGAACAAGATGGAGATGAGTGTTTTTTTTTTTTTTTTTTTTTTTTTATGTTTGAATTTAAAATACTTATGTATGAATTTACGTCGAAGCATTATACCGTTCCAATAATCAACTGAACACAAGATTTCCAGCAATTCTATTGAATTCCGCCCGCGATTATCATCCTTCTCGGAATTTTCCGCTGCACGCGTTTAAAGATATTTATAAATTGTTTCACGCGGATCCGCGCGTGTCTTCTCGGTATAAAACGTGCAAGATAAAGCACAATGTGAAACACGAGGACTTCGTATTATACAAGGCATATAAATTATCGAAATATGAATTATTTATAGATTTAGGAATGAAACAACAGATTTATTTGATACCTATCTTGATTAAGTTTTTTTTCTTTTTTTTAATTTAATAAGTTTTTATAATTGCGTCTGATCTCGTTACACGATTATACATGTGATAAAAAAAATGATCAGCATAATTGTATCTTATTTTCTTTTATAATTATAGCTTGATAACTTCTCTTTTCCAAAATATACGTACAATTCTTTATAAATATGTTAAGAAATTTCAAAATTACAAAATGCTCGTACAAAAAGTCGTAAAATGTCTTCGTATATCTTGGAAGAAAATTTAAAATATATTATGAAAAATTTGATTCTAATAAAAACATATGTATATTTAATGGGTTATAGATGGATAGATATTTTTCGATGGAAAATCTCTTTAAATACATGAAATTTTTACCACGTTTCTTATCATAGAGTAGATCGTTAAAACGAATATTTTGCAACTTACAAATTTTATTCTATCTTATAACGAAATTACGAAGTTATATCTTTAAAAAAAGAAGTGATAATAATAACGAAACGTTGTTTTATTAAATTGTAATATAAAAATATTCAAATTACAATTGCCAATTGATTATATCTCTCAGTTTATTTAAACATATATATGTATATAAAATCACACACAAAAAAAAAAAAAGAAGAATAAAACGAACAAACATGTTTGACGAATGGGCCGGATGAAACTGTCGGTAACTCGATTCGATAAAATGCGTGGGTCGTGCGAAAATGCGTCAATTCGATCATCTCGTGTTGCGATCCAAGCAACGACTATCCACCCGGTTAAACGTTAAAATAATTACATTCCACCGTGAATTTGCAAATGAATTCACCGTGAAACACTTTCATCCACGCTCTCTAACTCTAACGCCTGAATCGATCGCCATTACCCAATTAAGCATTCCACGTTCCCGTTTCTCTTGTAAAATGATCCGGTTCGAATAGTTTTCTGCGGAATATCGCTCCCGCCGCTAACGATCATCCATTTACGATGGAAAAAAATTCTTTTAATCCCCGAATGTGTACCCTTTCACGCTTGTTAATTCGAATGATAATGGATTTCTGGCCGATCCGGTTCAACGAACCAACAGTTCTCGAATCTTAATCCTTTGATACGCCTACGTGGAACGGTTCACGGGCACGGATATACACGTATATAACGTTCGATTAGATAAACGGAATCGGTGTAATAACGTAATGCACGAGAGTCAGGCGAACGTGTCCGGGTTCGGGTCCGCTCCTCTCGCTTCGAACCCATTCACGAACCTGTACAACACTCCACGCTCAGGGCTTTTACGTCCGCCCACAGGATTCGTTCTATTAAATAAAAACATGGAGTATCTTCGCGAGACGAAGGAAATTAATCTTGTATCTTTGATCGAGTATCGTGTTACGAAAAATATTACTATTGAACAAAGAAAATGGAGAAAAAAGAAAGAAATAGCGCAACATTCATCTTCTCGGCGAGACGACACAAAATCAAGAAGGAAAATCCATTTCGGTCCGCGTTCAGAGAGGATAAATAGGCGTGCTAATCGCAGACAATGCCTACGTGTATTGAATCACGGAGCACAAAGGAGTTTAAGAGGCCTGGGACGGTAGAGAAGAGAGTTACAGGTGTCCATTGACGTGGCTCACACGTAATATTCACGGGCTTCACTCGAGATACTGGTTGCGCTCCACGATCTGAATATTCGTCTAGATCGAGACAGAGAGAGAGAGAGACATGCGGATATCCGCGTAGCGAGAACAACACGCGGTTGCCCTCGATACCCTGAGCGAGTAGCAAGCAACGGGATCGGTTTCGTTCGAAGCTGATCAACTTCCTTCTCGCATGCCACCGAGAAATATCGATCGATATAGCCACGTCGAAACACTGTTCGAGGTTTCACACCTTGCTCGAACGACCCACCCAGTTTTATTTCGTCACAGCTCGCGCCGTCTTCGCGAGTGACGACGATAGGGAAAGTTCGCCATATAATGGGTTTATCGTTGGGAGAATGCTCAAATAGCGACAGCGTGTATAACCGGTCGTCGAAGAAACGATTTCGAGAGGGGAATCGAATCGGTATTGATAAATTTTCGAAATGAATTGAAAATACGGTTGTAAAAAATCGGAGGTTCTGTGTGTAAAAAAAAAAAAAGAGAAGAGAAAAAAGAGCACGGACGGGTTTGCACAACATGCGTTATAAACACGATGTTTAAGTGTATAACGTTAGTTCTTATTCGGATTTGTTTTCGAGTCGGAGACCATTTTATTCCTCGCGGTTAATGTTTTATATGCGGGTATAAAATGAAATTGAAAAACTCGACGCCGGTTGATTCGATTTCCTTACAAGGGATGTTTTATTAATCATTTCGTGTATATTGGACAGTTTCTATATGGAAATTTGTACACGACGAAGGATAAACTAATTTATCGAGATAATACGCGTTAAATGTTTATCTCTATCTTTTCTTATTTCTATTCTTTTTCTAACATTTTTCTATCCAATATTTTTTTCTACCCAATTACGACGAAATTATAACGTAATAAAAATTTTTAAAGTTTCGAAACCGAGACAAGACTGATTTGCAACGCTGTGATGTAGTAACACGAAATAATACGAATTAAATAACATTACATAAATATCATCGATCGATAAGGAATCTCGAAATTAATCCGTACAGCATAACAAGCTTCAGAAATACGATAACGATAATAGTAAACACGAAGGCTCTTCCAAGACCTTCGATCGCTCTATCATTCTCCACGATCCCCTCGCACTCTCGAACAAGCCTTTCTACGCGAAACACGCCTAATACCACTTCCTGAATCGTAGCGTGCGTAAATCGACTCAAGGGACGTGTAATCGAGGGAAATACGTGGTCGTTTTATTATCAAAAAAACAACTCTCTCGATATTCTCTTCGAAACGACGTCACACAAGCCTCTCCTTGTCTCCGCTATAAAACGCATCGAGGGGATCGAGGCGAGGACAGAACTACGGTTGGACGGGGATAGGAAGAGCGGAGAAGAGGAAGATCGAAGGCAGCCAATCCCTTTCGACCTTGCTCGCGATCGGAAATGATCGATACACGTTCGAATTCCGCACGCACACCATGGATCGAAACCGTGGATCAGGAAGCTGTCCAAAGCTTGGCCTTGCTTTGCCAAAAGGAGTCGAATAGAACGGCCGACAAAATCGCGAGCAGGTAAATTAAAGAAAGAGAAGAAAAAAAGAGAGAATACGAGAATTAGCTTCCGACACGTTCGAGACAACGGCGCCGTTCACCCTTGGAGGCCTTTATCGAATACTGCCTTTCCTCCACCCGCGGTGGAAACAATGGAAACGATCGTCTGAATCACCGATGTCTCGATCGGTCACCGATTTATGGTAGACGTTTTTAAGGAATCGTATTACTCGAAGGGATCTTGTTTATCTCCGCGGTTGCGCGTTAAATATCGTAACTCTTCACGGCCGAGCATGGTTAAGTTATAAGTGTGTAATAAAATGGAATTTTTCTAAGGAATACATCGCAAATGGGGAAAAATTCAAGATGCGTATCTCGAAGAATTATATTCTCAAGTATTCTTCGGGATTAATGTCATTCGAACCGATTATTATCCTCACCTTCCAATCTAAAAAATTTTTGTCATCGTGTGCATAATACGGATAATATAATAACACTTTCGACGCGTAATAAATTGATAAATATATATTACGAAAATAAATGAAACGTTGATTTTGATGATCAAATATATAGGCGATTATATGTCTTTATTAAAGATAATCGCGACGATCCCGAGTGTGGAAAAAATAACGCCATGACGCTTGACGATTAATCATAAATTGTGAAACGCGACTAATAAGTTTAATTACCATTGGCGTGCTCGCTCGCTCCCGCATGTTGACAAGCGGGAATTACACCTCGGTTGGCACAATATGGATTTACGACTCGTCGGGAAAAAGAAAGGAGGCGAAGAATCGAGGTGGGAATCACGACCAAGATCTGCCATTCGAGAAGACACCGTTCCATTTCTAACAAACAATGTCACGATATTACGAAGATGCATCTTGGCAACAAAACAATCGAAGGAAATAAGCTTCGTCTCTAGTCCTATTCAACTGGAGAAAAGAAATACAATGATTCGTTTATTTTGTGAAAGAACACTATACAAGCATCTATTATTCATAAAATTATCACTCACGGTGGAGTATCGTAATTGGAATAGGAATAATTTTTAATTTTTGTTAAGATAGAATTTTAAATTTTTTCTTACAATTCTTAATTTTTTGCTTTTATCATTTTGATGGATAAGAAATAATTTGTTGCTATTTTTGTTGCTAGAAAAACAGAGGGAGGAGGAAAACGAGAAATTTCAATGAACACGTTGCTTGAAATTCACTCGCTCTCTGTGAAATATCTATCGGAAGAATCGCACAGGAAGCGAAAAGAGCAACTCCTTTCTCGGTAAAAAAGACACGCGAATTCGCACATAAAGGCGACGCATCGCACGCGAGTCAGGCAAGGTAAAAAAAAGAACACGATTTTCCACAATTTCTCGTGAGGAGCAAACAAAGCGCGGAAAAGGAGATCGAATTAAAACCGCGACACCTCGATGATGTCTCGACGACACATTTTCCAGGTCCGTATCCGATTAAGTAACGGCTCGATTAACCAATTATCTTTTCGCGGGCGTGCACGCAGCCTTGCGATTACTCAATAATATATATCTCGCCTCGTCGATGCCTTTCTCTTTATTATGAAAAATCCGCGCACAATTCGCCGGTGCTCTTGCACCGCAGGGGGAAGGTCAGGTTTGCGCCGAGAAATGCGCACGAACAAGGAGGCACGCGCCAAGTTTCGTTTCGAAAAAATGAATTTCAAAAAAAAAGTGCCGATGCAACTGAAACAATGATCGATTACGGCGGAATTTGCTACGAGCAATGTTTCAACATTCAATGTGTATTCAGTTATATTGGCAGCAAAAAGAAAGCAATGTATCTGTCGAATCTTTGATTAATTTTTATTTACTTTGATAGATTGGGAAAAAATTTTTCTGAATCGGTAAAGATTTAATCTGAAAAAAATTTTTTTTTTTTTTTGAAAAAACATTTGACTCCAGTGGAAATTTTGAACATGTACAATGGTCTTAGAAAATATTCGTACAATATTTTATAAGGAAATTTTAAAAATCCTGATTTAAAATTTACATGGAACAAGTTTTCGAGAAATCTTTTTTAGAGAACGAAATATAAATTTTTTTATACAATTTTGAATATAATTTTATCTGGAAAGTTTTTTTTATATAACAACAAAACGATAACTAAAAATTAAATAAATCTTTTGCTCTACCTCATCATAAAATTATATTCAAAAAAAACTAAAAAAATGCTGAAATTTTCAGTATTAATTTCACGCTTTCAAAGAGATTTCGATAAAAAAAGTAATTTCATGTATATTCATTTCTTTATATTCTACATACATAAAGATTTGTATTAAATCCATGACTTTTGGATTAAATAAATTTCCTGAAGTGACTATATATATTTGTAACACTTGACACAGCATCTGACGTTTATACGAAATCCAATCTTTAAATCGGCCGAGACGCTAACAAGACACGTAACAACATTCTTACCTTGAAAAAGATGAAGGCTACGAGTTGTTCGTCCCTTTGACGGATCTCTGGCGATCGTTACACGCTAGATCTCGGCCTCGTTAGATCGTGGAAAGCTGAAAAGGAAGCGGCCAGGGCGGAAGCGGAGTCTCAGTCCTTGCCAGAAATAGAGCGAACCGAGCTCCTGTCTGGCTCCTGAGCGGAATATTTAATCGCGACGAGACCCGAACAACGATCTAATTCCCGCGCCACGCAGGCGATGTCCTCGCCGCAGAAGACGCATGACTAAGACTCCGGCTCGTAGCAGCGAAACGAGACGAAACGTTTTCCAAGAAACTATTAAATCGATTCGAGGATTTGCAACGATCGGGATGAATCCTAGCTTGGCTGAGCGGCTCAAGGGCACGTGAAACTGACTGACAAAATCCACGAAAAGTTACTTGTTAACTCGTTGAAACGGTTTAGAGAAATATTCGGGAGTTTAATTTTTTTAAGAAATTATTAATTTTAATGTCAAAAAATCACTCGTTCCTTCGATATAAATGAAACGTTTCAAGTATTTGATGTCTCCCCTTGCTATCATCAATTAAAAGAGTATGTTTCAATTTGTATCAATTTGAATAAATTCTCGTACAAACTTCATTATATAGATAATCACGATCACAAATCAATTGTATCTTATACAGATTTTTCCAATTCTATGAGTTTAAAATACGAAAGAGATAATAATAATAGATTCACGATAGAAGAATAGAAGAATAGATCAGCAATATTTAATCTTAATCTGTTCGATGCGAGCTAAAATAAGGAAGAAATGAATTCGTAGGATAAATATATTACATTTTCGACTATTTTTAATTTTGTATTAATCAAGAACGTCAGATAGATATTTCGGAACGAAATTAATTAAAATTATCATTTATTCTTCATTATTTCGCAATAACCGTGACTCCGCTATTTTTGTCGTAACTGTTTAATAAAGCCTTTTATATTTACGTAAAATTTTTCTCCTCATTCGTATTCATAGAATACTTTATTATTCGACAATATTTGGGAGACATCCGAACAAGAAAACGTTATTGTATTTAATCCTCGTCACTTTAAGTAACCTCGCGAATTACTCGTCCCCTCAAATCATCAGGACGATTTAGAGAATCGTCGATTTTTCTGACAGATGCATCATGCTCGATTATCGCATTCCATCGCGATGATTCTTCTCGAAACTTGTGATCGAACGTTTCGACGACGCACAATCGCTATTAACACGTAAATCGAGGCCCTTCTCGTCGAGCGACGGCACGCGATCGGCATAGCCGCTTCTCGTGACCCGGATTCGAAGTCGTGATTCCTGTTCTAATGGGACATTATCGCGATACGATTGCCTGCCGGGATTACCTGGCTGGGAATCTGCCTCCCACGCCAACACCGTGTACCTGTATCGGCCGATTATGAAACGAGGATTATGCACACGACGACGACTAATAAAGCGCGGTCTCCTTTTTGCTGGCACGGGTGCGTTCCAGTCCAATTAGGATTCCTCGGGGATACGGAGAGCGATTTAAGAAAAATCGCTACCGGTATTTTCATGGGAGAGCCTGGCGGAGATCTAGAGTAAGTGATACTGAGCTTGATATATGGATCTGGTTGTGTACGAGTTTGATTTTTTGAATCGAAATGTTAGAGTTACCGAGTTGAATCATTGTGCTTCGCGGTGAACTACTTCTCCAATATTTTTTCGTGACAGAGTAATAGTCGGAATAGACGATACATGGTACGTGATATTAATTATAAATTTAAAAAAGATATTAAGTTAGCGATAACAGTTTAAAATTATTTCTTTTTTTTTTCAAAATTTTCTATTTGGAAAAAGGGAAATTAATTTATAGAGAACATTTGAGAAATATTAATTAATTCGTAACTGAAATATTTCTTTAATTGAAGAAGCTTAACCCCACTGATATTATTAAAAAATATTACGTAAAACCATGAGAAAAATCGGTGGGCAACGATGCAAACGAAAGCAGATTTGCGATATTGATCGAGGAAAGGGATCTCGAAGAATGCATTTCGTCGAATCTTTTGCAGGGGTGGGCGCTCTTCGTTTCTCGAAGAAGCCTGAACCGCCACCCCTCGAACCTGTTCAAAGGAACAGAGAAGGAAAGAAATACCTTGCTACCACAGGCGCATACCTGCACGAAAACGTTGGAAACAGGTTTGCGAGGGGCAGAGAAGGATTCGCCCCACGGTATCGTTCCTGTGCCCACGTAAAAAGATCGGATTAATCATCCTCATAGGAATCTAACGTTCGGTTGCAAGGTCGAGTGCAAGACTGGAAAAAAAAAAAAAAACAGGAAAAACGCACGATCGAATAAAAATTCGAGATAATTTTGCACGATAAAGAGAGAGAAGAAACAACCACGGGAATCGAGAATTTTAACGCAGAAAGCGTATCCAACAAGCGTGTATATAACACCAACACGCGTTATCTACAATTCCCAAGTCAGGAATCACCTGGTTAAAGATCAACCTTCTCCGATCGAGACACACGAAAAGAGTTTATTAAAACGTGGCTCGTGAAACAAGCCAAAGGTGATAAAGCAGACAGACTCGAGAATTGCCGAGGAAAAAAATGATCGAGATAAGTGAGGATCGATCGTTGGACGCGCTTTTATCCCGAGAAAGGACCGGCACAGTCCGGATAGGGCGAGCAGAATTCTCATCGAGTCCCTTCCCTTATTCCCTGCTTCGTCCTTGCGCCTAGACCCGCCGTCTCCTCCTCGCGCACGAGTGTCTCTGCCTCTGTGTAAACGCGTCTATATACGTATACACACACGTCCGGGGAGGAAGAGAAAAAAAGATCGATCCTCTCGGCCGTGGTTGTGTGTGCCGCGCGGAGAGCTGGCCGCCGCGTGCAGGATCGACGTGCCGTGAGCGCGCTCGCTCGTCTCACCAGGGTGGGAGATACGAAGGTATAAAACCGATCTGGCCGACTGGTGGCAGCCAGTCCAAAGGCCAGATGTGGCGGCGGCTCTAGTCGCACGCGTGCGAGAGAGACGATCACGACACGGCGTGCGGTACTCCCGCGAGGAAACGCGAGGAAACCAGTAGGGAAACCGCGGATCGAATATACACATACACACACAACACACATATATATAGTCTCTTCATGGTTCAACACGGCGATCGCCTAGCCTATCGTCTGTGAATTCGTGCGCACGATTGTTTCGACTGTCAGAAGAGACGAGAAGAGGAGGAGGAGGAGGAGGAGGAGGAGGAAGGTTTAGGTACTCCGTTAGGGAGAGTCAGTCGTTGCTTCTGCTCTTCTGTTTCGAAAAGGAGAGAGAAAGAGAAAGGACAACGAACTCAAGTCTCGACGAGGACGTCGAGGACTCGCTCCCTGGGACCTGGCCTGGCTAGGCTGTTCTGCTCCTTCTTCTGGGGATTGATCGTTGAGGCACGTAGCACGGTACCGAGAGGGAGATTTTTTGAGGGTGATCGCGGTTTCTTGGTGGAATATAAATAAATATATACGTGAGGGATCACCAGATTATTCGGTGGTAGAAGGGGGAACGAGAGGAGAGTGCAACTCCTAGGTGCGGATTTTTCTTGGAGACCTAGGAGATCGGTCTTCCTCGGTTCTCGAGAGGTGTTTGTACAGGATTTGTCTTCTTGGAAGAAGTGATTTGACGAATAAAAAAAAAAAAAAAAAAAAAAAACAAAGGAGAAGACAAAGGAGAAAGATATACACCCCGGAACATGTCTGGGATTCAAATCAACGTGGAAGAGGCCTCCAACGATGGACGCGAGGACGATCTCGTTCCTGATGTAAGTGAATTATACGTTTCCAATTATTGCCGCGTGTTGTCGAAGACTCTTCCTCTTCCCCGAGTGTTTCAGATGTAAATGATAGGCCGGTTATAAAGGCAACCGTATCGCGGAACTCTGTCGATCCTTCTCTCAATAACAACTATCCTAGCTGCTTTCTATTCCTTCCTTCCGCAATTCAGAAGTCTCGATTCTCGACAACACTTAATCGCGATTATAAAAATAATTTCATCGGACTTTCACGGTCCGAGAAAGATGAGCTCGGTTAAAAAACCCATTTCGGCGGGAAACTTTTTGCAAAAGAAAACAGCAACAATAATAATAATAATAATAATGAAACAAAGTATCAAATCGAAGAAAATATAAAAAACTCGAGTCGTCAATTTTCGACGAATAGGCAAAAAAATAAGCCTGTGAGCAATCGTAAATTTCATGATCGCTCCCCGATTTCTAGTGATTAGCGACTTTGGATCGGTTACATAAAATATATAGGTGTAAAATTGAAGGAAGTCCGCGAACGAAATTTCACAACGTTATCCAACTAGGAAATAGATTCTTCTGATTTAATGCATCACGAATAATTAGAATAGGAAGCAACAAGTGTCTACGCCATTCCGTCTAATTAACATACGAGCAGCCCGTGGTTCAACGGACGATTATCGAGGAGAACGTTAGAACTCGTAATACAATTATCCTCGGATCGATTATCCAAGTATCCTGGTAAAAGGCGTCGAACGGTTTAGGTTCACGGGCAACCTGCGTGCGTGTATATAAGCGGCGTAACACCGTTCACCGCGAATACTTAATAAGTCTGACACCCATCCAGGCCCCGCTCGTTTATGTAACGCAAAACCCGACGAGGGACAACCGTGGCTGAGTAGCAAAAGACGTTTTTAGTTGAGAAACGAAGGACAATATCGTTCCCAGATATATTTCGTAGGAAATAATCGTGCACGAAAGGCGAATACGATGGCGACGAATCGCGTATACGAATTGCAGTATCGTGCGTATTGTGCAATCGAGTCGCCACGACGCGTTGCTCGTGAGAAATTCGTTTGAGAAAACTTTCCACGAAAAATCGAACGAGAACGAGAGAGAACGACAGGAGACAGGGTTTTCGTATCCTCTTCGAAGGATTTTTAATTGTTTGAAATCGAATTGGAACTGGGGGAGGATCGTCTATTTTGTCAATCGAATTTCAATTATATACATAGGAGATTCGTAGCAAATAGTAAGTTTGAACAATAATAAATGGAATTATATTATAATATTCCTTTCAAGTTTACCTGCTTATGATTTATTTCGATGTAAAAGTTGAAATCAACATAATTCTATTAAAGTCGGGGAATATAAAGTTTTTTTTTTTTTTTTTTAAATACCAACTCATAAATATAAATTTTTCAAAATGTCTTGTACGTGATTTACACTTATGATTTTTAAATCGCTATAAATCATTTAACTCTTCATTTCATCGGGATAACCGAAGATATATTTAATATGTTTCATATTAAACAAAAATACGCTAATATGAACAATTCCTCTACGACATTTTCTCTCTACGATATCCATATGATCTACTGACTGAATGAATTAAATTTCCAAATGCAGAATATTCGTTGCCTGGAGCACTAGATTCAAACTTTTAAACAAGTTTAAGGTACAAAGAATGAATGCACAGCTGGTTGTTACGTTAAAGAGAAAGAAATGATCGGAACGAGACATGTACGTAGGCGTCATGGGATAAAAGTAGACTATGTAACTCGAGTTGAAAAAAATGGATTTCCATAATTCCGTAGAAGTTGGTAACTAGCCACCTGTAGGCCGTCTCTCACATTCGCGTTTCATAATTTCTTCACCTTCTTAACGTTTACGAGCCAGATTACGATTGCTTCTGAATGCGAATTTCTAGCGAACCTCTCGATGATAATTCCTGAATGAAGCCAAGTTTATGGCTATTACGATAGATCAAAATGAAAATTTTACGTTAAATTATATACGCTAAGTGTTTTTTTTTTTTTTTTAATGAACTTTAATAAGAAACATATAAAATTTACACAAATGCAAATGTGGTATAATGTAACGATGGATTGCACAGGATATTGCAAAGTAGGTTACTAAGTTCAAGATTAAGTTCAAGACAACTTTCCCAGGTAACAGGTTAAATATTGATCAAAGCTTGGAATTCAACAGTGACGAACAGGATATTTTGCAATGCGTGTTACCACCCTTATGAAACACCGCTCGTCTTCCACGCAATTTTTTTTAAAAATTCACGATTACTAGGAAAAAACTTGGCAGAGAGGAAGCTGTTCTTTGCCAACCGTGTTCATCTTGTGTAATAAATATTTTAATAAAAAAAAAAAATTCTGATAGAAAATGGCTCGTAAAAGGTGAAAAATATGAAATATACATTTCAGAGAAACGCTTAACTTCGATCTTCAAACCTCGGGTATGATTGATTGAGATTTCAATTTTATTTTACAAATATACTTTGTAACTAGGTTACAAAGAAGAGGAGTCGAGTCTATGTCAATCTTGTCCTCGTTATCGATCATTTGCATGTCATCGCGATATCTCTCGCGATCGTACGAGATTTGGAACGCGCACGAGGTCGTTCCATCAGAATTTTGGAAATGAAAAACGTGTGAAACCAACTTTGGAAATGAAATCGAGAAATACCACGCGTCTAATAAGCAAGATTAGTCATGCACGACGCGATTCGAGGTCGTGAAACGCGAGCAATAAAATAAAAATGTAAGCATGAGTGGTACGACTCTATCTTAACGATAATTTAAAATTCGTTGGAAACAGTTTTCTCGATAATTTAATATTTCTGATGAAATGTAAATCAGTCACTATAGTTAGAAGCGGCTCTCTTTTTTTTTTTATTTTACAAGAGAACCTTCGTTTGCCGAATTATCATCGATATCGATAACCTTCGCATACCGAATAGTGGTTTTAAAGTAGTTAGAGCGATATTTTTTCTTTTTTTTTTTTTTTTCGACATTGAATATATTAATCCAACCATTCTTTATCATAGAAACGCGATTAATAAATTTTCGAATTTGTTAGAATTTTTAGTGGAGGAGAAGATATCGAAATGGATTAGTGGAAATATATATATCCCTGGGAGATTAGGGTACTAATTAATCAGTGTGCAAAAACAATTTTCAGTCCGTTGACCTTAAGAGGAACTCGAGTTCGTGCGGATTCGAGAATTTCACTTTCCACCTTGATAGCACGTTTGTCTTCGTGGTGAACATCCATCGGCAACACAGTTGTTTATCCGCAACTTTGAAAAGCGTCTCGTTCCTTCGCAAAACTTATTTCATTCACATTCCATGATCGTTTCAACTTGTAGAATTAGTATATTTATACACTCCCCATTAAATGGAATTTGATTTAATAGAAATTACATTTTGACTCAAAAATGTCGCTCAAATATTTTATTTTTCATTTTCAAAACATGGCGAATAATCATAAAATATTTTTTGAGCGATTCTTGATCGTACGAAATATAAGACGAATCATGAACTAGTTTGAAAAAGAAAAAAAAAGAAAACATTAAATGTGAAGAGCTAGAAGAGTTAAGGATCGTCGAGAAATAGGATTTTCGAATTAGCCGGATCAAGGTCCAACGCAAGGACGTAGATTCGACAGAGAGGAAAAGTGTTTTCGTCTAAGGTCGGAGCAGAGAAATCGATTTTGCAATATGGAGTGCTTTCTCTTGTTGCATGTAAATGTCGCCGCGGGGAAGGAATTCATGAGATCGCGACATTGATTCGAACATTTACACGCACGTGTTATTTTGCCAGGATGTATAAATTTTTTCCACCTATCATTTTCCATAAAAATCTAATTAGACAAATTAAACTGTGAAAATGCCGTCGAAAATTAGAAGCAAATCTAAAGAAAAAAAAAAAAAAAAAAAAAAGAATTAAACGTATTCTCGTTCAAATAAGAGATTGAATATAACGATCTCGATCTGTTGTTTGAAAACGATCATTGAATAACGATTTCAAAAGAATGCTGAAACACTAGCGACAACTAGTCGGCAAATTATATAATTCTTCTTCTCGGTTCATTAAGGAAACAGATTTCGTTAGGTTACGTGATAGAAGCGACGCGTGCCGACTTTCATTCTCTCTTACGAGGCGTCAAGTGTTCTAGCGGAATCTTTATATTCCCCTGTGTCCAAACACATTCAACATAATACCACATTATCTATAAATCTCGATTTAAAAAAAGAACAATTATCATACAAGATATTCCACCAAGTATTATTATCGTTTGTACAATTATCAATATGTGTTGATGACACAATATCTTATTTCTATACTCGTCTAGCATCTCGATGACAGAAAATCTCGATGAATCTTCGATAGATAAAAATAGAGGAAAGAAACAGAAGAGACAGATTATATAGGTGGGATAATGAGATACGCAAACGTTGTTTATTAGATTCCAAAGAACACTTCGATGTCGCAATTTGGATGATTCTTTATTTACACGGTAAATGCAAATTGGCCATCTTTCAAACGACGACCCAGAGAAGATCCCTGATCGAACGTTTAATAATAGGTTCTTCCGGATCGTGATTCGATTTCGTGTCGTTTGTGGAAAGCATCACGACGTTATTATCGTGTAGTGAATCGCATTCGAGAGACGGGTTGAAAATAATTTGCGAACAGAATTATGAAATCAATGGATTCCCAACAGGTTTATTTATAGCCTCGTACGTCACGTTGATTTATAGATCGCAAACGAACACTTTTTCTTTTTCTCGGTTAAGGGAAAATTTCAGGGAGGGAAGAAGTGGAGGCTTGGAAGATTAATTCGAAATCATACGCTTGAACGTGTGTATAGGACAAAAGGTTCGTAAATCGTTATCGATCGCGACAGAGATGGATATCGATCTTTCGCGCGAGGAAGTAGAAAGCAGTCGAAAGTTTGGAACTAAAAAGCGTAGAATTGTTAAATAAACGAGAAGGAAAGTTTTCGTTATGATATGTGTCCATCGTTTCCTAGAAATCGCAATCTTTTCTAAAGATCGACGATGATTTCTTGCGCGTTTCAATCCGCGATCCAAAAGGCAGACAAGATTTAAAAAGAGGGAGAATTTCGAGGGGAATCGTGTTACACACGCAACGAGAATCTCATTACATTTGACGGATCACCGAGAAAGGATTAATGAAGACAAACGAGCGAATTTTGGTTGGAAGGAACAAAGAACTGTGTGTAAATCATTCGGACTAATTAAATTTGCGCGCATGTGCTCGATGATATAATGTTGATGCATCGTGCCACGGTTCATCTGGAATACATTGGATTTAATTGCACGTCTCAGAGGTTAACCGTTGATAAATCATTATATCAGCGAAATCCACGGAAAATACAATACAGAAAGAAACATGAAAATTGTGCGTCGATAGTCGAATTAATTAATATCAAATTAATCACAAGATTCGTTAAATTTATATTAAATTTAATATATTCGAAATCATACGATAAATTTTAAATGAACCACAATACGATAAATAAAATATCAAAATTGGATCTCTTGGAAATTTGTTAAATTAAACGAGATTCGATAAATTTATCGGATCAAACAATATTGGATCGCTTTTAGAAATAAAGAAAAGAAATTAACGAATGACATTTCAAATACGAATAAATTTTTGACTCTCCTAAAAGCTTATCGAATTAAACGCACCAAATACGGTCATCTCTCGATATGAAATATCTTTCCAGAAGAAGAAGAAAAAAAAATTAATATAGAAATCATTCGATGAATATATTTATACAAAAATCAATTTAACCTCGATCGATAATCGATTTATGAATACGATAATACCGTCATATTTTACTCTCCTCAACGGAAAAGTATCGATCTACACGCATTCGTTTCTCGTCCCCAACCACATCTTCCAAAACGGTGTCAAAGGCATTACGAAAGAGGCTGGTGGATTCGCAAACAAGGTCCCAACCGACTCGCGGAAGTGGAACAGCGTTTCGATTTTTTTAAGAATCCCTCGACTCGTGCAACACAGGTCGCTTATCGCACAGATGATAAGCTTGTCCGCCCTGCGAGATGAAAACCGTGAAACACACACACACACATATATATATAAGTGAACAGAAATGCGCGATCGGTTCAGGAAACGGCTTTCTTCCTCTTCGTCGAACAAGCTTCTTTATTTCACCGACTCTCGAAGATTCTCTCCGCGTAACGCCACGACTTTCCTTCTCTCTACTTATTCACGATGTTTGTCAAGAGCCTCGTGTATACGCGACAAACAAGGTTTCTTGCCGTTGAGAAATTTCAACGGGGTGGAGCGGATATTAGAATGAGTTATTGGTTGATATAAGGGAAAAAAAAAAAAAAAAAAACAAAAAAAGGAAAAGAAAAAAGAGATTGTGCTACGATCGTAAATCACGGTAATAACCCTGAAGAAGTATCTTGTTTGCATGTGAATGAGATGAACGAAGAATTGGGCGTGTATTGGAAAGTTTCCAAAAAAACGTTTCTTATTATCTTTTAAAAAAAAAACAATTTTTTTTAATTCAGAGAAATTCATAATTTCATTTTTTAATTTCTAATTACGATAAAAATGGCTTAGTTCTAAGAATTTGGAAAATAGAAATCATGGAAATACTTCCACTCTATTAAAAAAAAAATTGGCTCTATCTAGTTTGAACTAAATGTTTTCATTTTTCATCTTTTCATCGAGAGAAAATTAACTTGCCTTCGAAAGAACGTTAAATACTCGACATTAAGGGGAAAAAATATTCCACAATGACAAATTGTTGTACCAAGAACACGTATATCTCACTTCGATCGATCGACCACTTCCCAATAGGTGAAGTAACTGCTAATTGGCAATCAGACCGACCTTGTGAAAATAAGAAAATGGCAAGGACACTTTATATGGACTGAACGATCCGCGTTACGCTTTTCACACTTCTTCTTCCACGAATCGCACACTCGAGGGCGAAATTGCAAAAAAACGGGAGAAGTCGAGCGGGACATTGTCTTCGCGGAAGCTTCGTTAAACCACGCCACGATGTTTACTAATTGCATCCGGGATCATTAAGATCATTTGAAAGCAATCCCTGGTAATGTCTATGGAATATCGTGAATATAACTTATAGAGACAATTACTCGGCGATCGTTATTACATCTAAATGGCCGTCAAGGTTATTAAACAAGATCGTTAAGAAATCTGCCACTTAGGTTCATAGATAGACCACTAGTGTTTTCTAATCTTATCCTTTGGAGTTATATTCTAAGATATTCAAATAGCATGGAATATTTAAATATATTCTTAAAACTGAAGTTCTGTTGCAATAAAATAATTTTTTTAAATCTATCTAGATCGATATAATTTTTGATTACAATTTTAAAAAACATATGCAACTTCAACTGTTCCAGTAAATTAAAAAATTACTACTTGAAATAAACAAATATCAAAGATCGTCCACTATTTCAATACGACATCGACAATCTCAAATCACAATTCATAGATCTAAAAAAGAATCTGCTAAGCATTCCTTCTTGAATAATTCCTCGCCAAGAAATTCCAACGCGTTAACAAAGTCTCCATTATCGAACAATTCTCTCATCCCTCTCGCAATGAATCTTCGTCTTCGCTAGACGCAACAGGAGGCCAATAACAGTTTCACGCGCGGCACACAATATCTCCCTTCGTTTCTCGATCCTTCCTTTCATAATCGCGATCCTCTCTTGTCTAATCCATAGAAAACGATCTCAAGGACGAGTTTAAGGATCGATTATTACAAATTGACGACGAGCGTATCGAAAGCGGACGCGACATCTTGGATGATATCGACGTATCTGGGAGGGCAAATATCGAGGGATCTTCTTCGTTTTTCTTCCACCAAGTAAACGTGGATCATACACGGTAAACAGAAATGAACAGGCAGCGTGCAATCGTCGATGTAATGAGCCCGGCACGGGTTGCAAAATATGTAGACGATCGCGGCAAACGGGACTTAGATTTATGTTTTCTGTGAGGCAACGCGGCACGAGATCGGTGTGAAAACGGGTCGCGGATGGAAATGAGACAGTGTCGAAACTTGTGTGTTATTAAAATCATTGCCCTCCCCATTGTAGTAGCGATCTTACACTGGAAAATGATAGGTTGTCGTCGAGACACTTTTCACGAGATTGGATAAGGGTCTGATCCCTTGTTTTAATTGCGTACGCCTTAAGAAGGAGCACAGTTAATTATGATACAGCGATTGTTCAAAGAGTTCATCGTTGAACGAAAAGAAACCTAGAGAAACGAGATGATATGGGAATCACGAAGCTTCTGAAACAACGACAAGCGGTAGAATAAACTAATATTGCACGCCAGGATAATAATCCTCTTCATAATTTCCCGAGTATCGATCAGGGGAACGTTCAAATGTCAAACGTAACATTTCAACGATGTAATCGTAATGTAATACGAGTGGTGTTTATCAGGTGACACGTAGCGTTAGAAACGTGCGTTAAAAATCGATAGAAATTACTTTCGTGATCGCGGGTCAGATGGTTTAGCTATATAATCATAATGTCCAGGAAAATTTGAGGGGGTAAAATTAGTCGGTAATTATCGAAAGTTGTTGTTCCAAGGAATAGGAATATTCTTTGGTTGTTACAACAAATTTTCCACCGATTTATTTCGTAAATTATTGAGAGTCAGTATCGCCGTGAATATTGGAAAATGTCAAAGTGGAAGAGCGAATCGATCGTGTTTTGCAAAATATATTGGCAAAATATATTGTTACATTTAAATTTGTAAAGGGCGCGAAGATATAACGTGAAATCTGATTCGTAGGTGTTGAATAGATAGGAAGAAGATAGCTTGTTCTAACGAGATGATTCGATATATTCATGAGCGCGTATTTTATTGAAATTCCTTGTAAATAATCCCGCGCTTTTTTTTGCGGCTACGTTCTTATAAATTCTCCAACAACACGTTTTTTTTTTTTCTTGATTACTCGATACCCCGAAATTCGTCGTTCCATTGGGAATCCCGTCCGTTGTAGAATTTCTTTTAATAAACCGGATTGTGGACGTCACAAAAATTCATGCTATGAAAAATAAAAATAAGAGGACCAGTTCTTAGAATACTGTATTAAAATCCGCAAAGTTATTCATACCTAATACGTCACGTCTTTCATTCCTTTACCTATTAATTATTCTTATTCGAGAATTATTATAGAATATCGTAGATATGTTTAATTTTCAATTTAAATAGATGTAAAAAATTTTCGGCATATTCTATAAAAAAACTAACTTCGATTTAAAATTTATATATTTATAGCTACTCCTGAACCGAATCGTTCCTCTTCCTCGAATTTCATCGACGAAAACGATCCGCCACAGGATGAACAAGGTCAAACCACGGAATCTTATCGTTATCGCCACCTTGTAACATATATCTGTTTATAATAAGGCTTGTTTCCACGCATCCGTGAGGCGACGAGCTCTCTGGATCGAGATCTATCTAACGAGATATCGGTAACAAGAAAACATATCCAAAAGTATCGACTGACGTCGACATTCCTGGATAATCCTCGCGATTCTCGCGCCTGCAAATCGACGAATCGATGTATCAAGCCCGTTCTCAGATGGCGTTGAATTATGAATCGAATCATCGTATAACTGAAGAATCGAAAAAAAAAAAAATGTCAAGCATAATAACAAAATGAGATGACTCTTAATGCTCTTAATCCCAAGAAACTTCCCAAAATCGACGATTGTTTAAAGCATGCTCGTGTTTTTTGAGTCAAGAAGGGATAAAGATCGATGACCTGGAGAATTCCGATGAGATTCTTTACGATGAGATAAAGTTTCTTAATAAATTTGTACGAGATCCCTCTTCCTAACGACAGAATGGAATAAGAACTGTCCAAGAATTTTTAACAATTTTGAACCGTGAATAGAAAGATGGGCAAAAATCAAAACGTTTCATCCTTTTATATACGATATATAGCTAAAAGTTTTCTTTAAAGCGTGAAGAAAAAGATATGCTCTAGCTTTCTGTTTCATCATCGTCGAAGCGTAGCAAAGAGGGAGATGAGGAGGAATTAGAGCCGTTCATCCCCCTGGCTGAAGAGAAAGAACAAACGGGGACGAAAAAAGAATCGGGGAGTTTCAGAGTGTCGCGTTACCCGGGCCCGGCACAGGTGCGGCGCTTCGAGGCTGACCAGTGTATTGAATTCCACAAAAATTCTTAACGACGCCTCTCTTTGAGCGTCGCCCATTCTCTCCGTCTCGGTCTCGCATTTCTCCCTCTCGCTCGCTCCTCGGGCTCGCCCCTCTTTCTCGCCGACAAAAATTTCGAGATATACCGGCTCGGAATACCTGTCACCGAGAGCACGCCATCGGGTATCGAGATTCAGTTATGAAACTTCGATTCCGACAAATACATCGCCGCCATTCTCCTCCATTGTCTAGGAGCTTGCGCAATGTGGATCAACGTGTCTTTTGATCCCTTGCAATTTCGCGAGCAAAAACATCTCTTCTCTATGATTTGTACGATTTACATATTGATTGAAAACTGCTGAATTTCGAAATATTTGATATTAGTTGATTCGATTGATTAATTACAAACTGGACTTATAGAATTATTCTATTTCTTTACTTTTTATTTGTAAATATGGTACGAGATAAATTTATAATCTCGTTGTTCGATTCGATATAATTCCATTTTCTATGAAAATTTACACTTTTCACTAGGAACAACCTTCTTTTGAAGATTTATTAAATCTTCGATCTCTCTTTTTCATTAATTATTTCAAACGTAAAGAACTCTCGAGAAACAAACAACCTACTATTATTATCCCCTCCGAAATACTTAAGCGTGCGACGAACAAGAACAATCTAAAATTTCCATCTATAAAACAGAGATACACGCATCATTGCACAGTGACGTCAAACAGCCGGAACAATGAGAACCGATCGAGAGGTTCGATCGAGGTCCGCGTCCAAAGTCGCCGGGTGGTCGAGTTCCGGCGAGTCCCGGAAGATCGCGGTCGATAAAAATGCGGCGCAAGGCTGGTTCCACGTTATTTTCTGCCATCGGCCACGCCCGACAGCGCGCATAAATCGTGGTAATCGGGCGGCAATCCCATTAGAGGGCCCGCGTTCGATCGATGCCGAGCGAAAAATCGACGAGGGAAGGGGGAGAAAGAAAAAGGAAAAGGGGGAGAAAAGAGAAAAAGAAGAGAGGCACCGGACCTTGGGCGGTGGCCAGGCGAAGGTAGGCCGCAGGCTGGGCGCGAAACGCGGCTGATTTACGTACGAAAATGGCCAATTAACAGGCGTGATCGACGCACGAGCCCGGTGTCAAAGTCGCGGAAACGTAGCCTGACCCTGAACGCCCGTTTCGCGGCCGTGCACCTCGGGGCGTGTCCCGCGAGGAAAACGGCTAAGACGACGAAGACGACGACGACGAGCAAACGTTGGAAGACGAAGTTGGAATTCGAGAGTCGTAGCACGTTGTGCAACCATCGAACCGGAATATGCCCGGTCCCCCGAAATTCCTTCTTCGAAGAGGTGGGGGCGAGGACCCGTTTCGAACGGGTTATCGAAATTGCATACATCGAGGTATGGAAGGATGAAATGCGTTTCCAGTTTCTTGGAACCCTATTCTATTCCACGCCCTCCCTTCCGTTCGAGGAATCATCGAGCGGAATGACGAGGGGATTTTTATGACACGGTATGGTGCATCATCCCTGTTGATATTTCGACGAGGTGAAACCGCGCGATACGGATACCCGCAGACGGGGCCTGAGCTAGAACAATGACGCGTTGCGTCACCGTTTCGAAAACCAGTGTTTGCCGGTATGTAGAGTTTGTTTATGAAGCGAGGGAACGGGAAGAGAATACAATAATGGTTGGTTAACGCGAAAGTGTATGGTCTAAGGTTCCCAATTGTTTCGCGGGTTAATTAGTATCGACGTGAAAATTGCGGGTGATGGTGGAGGGGGGAGGGGGGAAGTGTGGCATTTGCGAATAATGGTATCGTGGGTGCGTGGGTTTGGAACACGTTGTTCGATACGCTGTTGTTCAATATATTGGTCAATCGAGGTTGGCCGTAGTACAGATGAAACAGAGATAAAACGTATAAAGGTACACGTGGAGTAATGTTCCCTCCGCGGCGACAGATAAACAACGCGCGGTTGCAGGTGGAGGACATGCGGGCAAGGCAGAAGCGTAATCGGCGCGACATTATCGGTTATGCAATCAAAACTTCACGTCGATTTACGCTGCTTTCAGATCGAGGCGACAGCGGCTACGACGGCGGTAGCGGGCAGCCCGCTTTCCTGGCACATCCCAAGGCCGTCCTTGGTGGGACGAAGCGAGAGGGACAGTGAGAATGGTAGCTGGGCTCATCATCTGCACCCAAACTCGCCATCCAGAGGATCCACCTCGTCGCAGGGATCCACAGCCAGTACACACGTAAGCGGGGATAAACGGGTTATTTGGGCCAGATCTGGTTTATTATCGTATCCTAACACAAGTATCGAGACACTTTCCTCCATTTCTGTTAACGATGTGAACGTTCTTGATATATTCTTGTCCAGTCGAATAGTGAATGGTATTTACATTTCGATTAAACTTAATTTGTTAATAAAGATTGAACAAGAACTTAATCGAATTATATTCTCTCTAATAAATTATAACATCTAATTATTCGTTTCTAATTGTCTTGAAAGCTAAATAATTACTCGTACGAATTTAGATTCGAAGCACAACTTTTTTTTTCGATCTTAGATCTAAAGAGGTTTCCCCGGTTAAATTTAAACGAATTGCAATCTCGTGTTACAGAGTGCCGCATCGGGCACATTACTCCTGACAGCCGCTAACCTGGCCAATCTCGCGGCCATACATCCACCTACAGTAACAGCACCGAAACAGATGGATACTGCATCGGTGGCGAGCAGCACCCACTTCACCGTGGTGAACGGCCTAGGCAGACCGACCACCGTCTACAGGAAGTCCTGCTGCGCGAGAAATCAGCTCACGGTGCTCGTCTGCACGATGAGCTTCCTATTCATGGTCGGTTTGCTGCTTGGGATTCTCTACATGGAAAGTGAGTATCCCCTGTAACGATTCTAATTGATTCGATAGCTCGACTTTTAATAAGAGACTCTTCGATGCTTTGATCTTCATAGACAGACTAGATATACTTTCTCAGTTATCAAAATAGATTTTTGAAATTTAATCTAAAGAAATTCTAGAATCAAGTCTTATCAAGTTTAGATTTGTATTATTATAAGATGTAAAAAAAATTTTAAATGCCTAAGTTTCGAATTTAATTCGAACGTAATATTTTGTTATATTTTCTTTCGTTGAGTTAAATCTCTTAAAAAAAAGGATAAGAATTCGAAGAAAAAGTTGAGAGAAGAAATTCGAAAGATAACGATTCAGCCTACGAAATGATTAACAATGCTACCATATAGAGTGTTTCTAAGTCTAGTCTCCACCAGTCTCCGGTGCCTTTTACTTTTGATTACAGTGAGAATTCGCGACAAGTACCACTAGGTCGACGGGAGCTGGCAAGTCGAGTGATCGTGGACTATCCTTTAGAAGTCTACAGAAAATAGCCTAACGAAGGAGCAACGAAAACGATTGGGGCCAGAAGCTAATGAATTTCTTCGAAGCGTTTAAAATTAGGATTCTCGATCACGAAATTATTCGTATATTTATAATATACATGTATATTATCACTTAGAGCATTAGGACGACTCGATTAGACGTTCTCTGTCAGAGAAAAAAGTTTCAAAGGCTGTATTGCACCGTGTATTCAGCGTGTGTGGTACGTGAAAACTCAGTAATTACATTCATGTAATAAATTAACTTTAGGTAAGGCCGTATAGATAGCACGATCCTAACTCTTAAATTTGAGCCACTTATCTTCTAACGCCAGAAAAACGCAACATTTGATTCGAAATTCGAAATTAATTATTCGTACAATATTTCTTTCCACTTTCCACTCTCTCCCTTTTTATATTAAGTCAGATAACGAAATTAAAAGCGAATTGTATTATTCCTAACTTTGTTTATTATCTCTATTCGAGCTTAAAATTCTTCAAGCTCTGAAACGATTTTTTTTTAATTTAAATTGAATTTAAATAAAAACAATCTAAATATTTTATTTAAATTTTATTTAAATTAAATTTAACAGCGATACTATTGTAAAAAAAGACAATAATAGTCATACGCATAAGTACGTTTGTTCGATTAACTTTGATGGACAGTTCGAAGCAATCGACGAGATGGGAGTAAGATAAGCGAATATGTTAATTTTAGGGGTCGTTATTTAATTGTTACTAACAGAAAAAAAAAGCCTAAATAAAACCTGGATCCCACATATGTCAGGGTATCGTGTTCCAGGGAATGTGTATGGAAAAGAAATGAGCAACGATCGTGTCGATGTCGATCGTTGACTCACAACTGTGATATTACTTGCGTATTAATTAATCGTCGATTCAACAAGAAACTGTCGAACCATGAAGAAAATTATCATGTTGTTTTATTTCATCCTTTCTCCCTTTCTCCTGCCATAAATATACTTGCAACATACTTTGTGTTTTTTCGTTTTATTATTAAGAATTAATTATGAAAATAAATTAAAGATTGAAAAAAAAAATGTTTTTTTAAAGATTTACGAAGTATAATGAAAGTTATATAATAATGTCTTTTTTTCTTTTTTTATCTTTTAGAATATAATTTACGACGAAATTTAATTTAAAAATATAAAGAAAATAATAGCGAATAAAATAATGTATGTGAATAAATTCTAAATTAATTCTGAATTCTAAATTCTAAATTCTAAATTCTAAATTCTAAATTCTAAATTCTAAATTCTAAATTCTAAATTCTAAATTCTAAATTTTAAATTCTAAAATAATATTTGAACGAAATAAAATATTTAATTTTTAAGAAAATTAATATTCTATAAAGTTGATAGTAACTACTAACGTATATTTAAAGCATTTTTAAAGATTCCTATAATTTTTTATAACTTTTATTAATTTACTATTTTAAAGCAAAAAAATTTTTCAAGAATTAAGAATAAAAAATCTAGTCGCATGCATGACTATTAATATTACTTACCTCCAAATCCTGGAGTGTCTGCGTCCATCTGTAATTAGGCAGATCAGCACCATTTCCACTGTTAGGCCTGAGTTTATTTTTTTCTTTCTCATCTTCCTCCTCATCCTCCACATCATCTTCTTTCTTCGAGCTTTCTGCATTATCACCACTTGGGCCAGGAACAGCAGGAGATTCTTTCACTGATTTCTGTAATCAAGATAATAAAAATACATATAACTGAAGAAATATAATCCCAATTTAGATAACTATAACTTGCACATACTTTACTATCTATTTCTTCTTGTAACTTAGCAGCTTGTTCATCGGTTAGCTCGACAATCTTCGATTCTGAATTGAATTTATCCTCTTCAGCTTTCTCTTCTCTTTTTTTCTTTTCCAATCTTTCTTTACGACGTTTCTCTTGTTCTGCACGCTCAGCTTTTTCATTGGCAGCTTTGGCAAGAGCTGTAGCTTCATGTTTCTTAAACTTACTAGTGACAAGCTAAAATAAAATATAAACAATGTATATGAACTACAATCCATGATTAATAACGTATGAATTACGTTTATGAAAGATAATGAAACCATTTATATTGCTCAAATTCGTATAAAGAATAATTACCTTTTCTGCAGCTCCTTCACCTCCTCCCGTGTAAAAATCCGTTTTTCGCGCGAGGAAACTGAAGATTGTGTCAAGTAGCTGTGAAATAAACCATATATCGTTAATAGTTTTAGAATTATTCGCGAAATTAACAATCTTGTTCAAAGTGGACCCTAACCTAAACCGGCTACGAAACTATACTCACCTCTTGTACACCGCCTTCGTGTTGCTGGGCCATAGCCAGCAGCATTCCGTCGAATTTCTCTTCGTTTTTCGACATTATTTTCCGAATTTACGAGAAAACTTACTGCAATATACGAATAAATCACAGAAAATGTTTTCCACTGACGTTGAAACCAGCGCACTTTGTTGCCACACCACGTTTCAAATCAGAAACCTCTCGAATTATCGACCAAACACGACCTTAAGCGGTGCATGTTGCGCCATCTCACGTTAAACATAAGCACTAAGGGATATACATGTTCCAAATTTTATGAATATGAATAATTTCACTTTGCATTTTCATAAAATTTGTTCCTGAAATTTAAAAGATTACAGAAAAAAATTTTATTATCCTAAAAAATTGAATTGAACCAAATAATAATTTATCCAAGAGAAATGAAACATGTTAATAGAGCTAATATTTATTCGAAAAAGTCACAAATTCGAAGAAAACGTCGAAGTTCAGAAGAGAATGATAATTCTTTACGATTTTTGATACGCAACATTCCACTGAATGATGCAATAAAAGAGATATCACTTGCAAAACACTCAAGTTGTTCGTCGTAGAACCCTTCACTTTCCTTACGAGCACGCCCGCGAATCGTTTTCAATTTGATGCAAACGATAATCTCTTACTTCGGCGTCAAAACGTTAATGGGTTTCGCGTAACGAGAACGAAATTATTAACTGGCCCGGCCGAAAATTTATGCAAGGCGAACATTATAAAAAAGTAGGTTAAAGAAGTGAAAACGGCGTCCTTCAGGCGCGAATACCCAGCCTGTTACAATTATTGCAAACAAATAATTTTTCTTCCACCGAGATGATTCATTAGCGAAAGCAATTGGTCCCAGTAAACTCGTGGAGCGCATTCATTATTATATGAATTTTTTATCGATGTAAAGTGGAACAATCGATTGTAGCTCATATTCGATTTTTAACATAGTTCATACATTTTCTATACGTGTTTAAATTACGATTTTATTATTATCACTCAATTGGAATAATAATTATCTTATTATAAAATAAGATAATGGCGTACGATAGGACAATAAGATTTCCAAAAATAATCACTCAAACATCAGTTACAGTCGGACCTGGAACATATGACATATCGGATGTTACTTGTCCAGATAGACATCTTGGTACGAAATTAAATAACCTATAAGATCATAAGTTTTAAGATACGTAAAATAAAATTATATAAAATGAAATTGTTCGTATAGCTGAGTATACTCCCTTTCTCTGTGGAACTGAAAGAAAAACTATTTATGTGCCGAAAGAGATTGCACGATTACCAGGACCTACCTCGTACACTTTAAGATCTCGACGACATATACCAGAACGTAGTTTATAAAAATTAAAATGTTCAAAACTGAATCCAGAGAAATCTAGATGTAGTGAAAAAATTAAAAAATTACAGGGTGGAGCCAGCATTGATTTTAGAGATATTCGGTTTAAGGAAGAAATAGCTGAAATACCAGGTCCAATTTATAACTTAAGTGGGAATTTGCTTAAACGAAAAATAAGATCTCATCCTGGCACATGGAGAGGTCCTCCTGGAAAAGTAATATCTATCTAATCCCCTCGACAAGGTGTAACATTATTAAATTATTATTCAATTTTGATGATGAATCACAGTTATGGCTAAAACGACCCCCTCGTTCGATTATTCCAACGGCCACATCGATTCCGGACAAAGATTATACAGGATACGACATTAATGAATATGGTGTTTTCGTGAAAAATCCTCCTCTAAAGAAAAAGCCAACCTATTTTTACAATGTTCATCGAGGAGTAAAGCATTATTATCTCGTTTAAAAAATTTTTAATATCGTTTTATAATTATGTATATATATTTTCGAATATTTCGATCAAATTTTCAGGAAACAAATACTACTACGTTACTGTACAAAGGTAATTTTTGGAGCAGAATGACAGGAAGAACAGAGCACAAACCCATTTTAACTCCGAGCCCTGGCCATTACGAGCACGAAACGAAGAAGACAGCCAATCAAATACAGGACGAGAAGATAAGAGAAATGAAAAGAATGACATCCTGGCAGCCACGTACCCTTGACATATTGTATAGAGTAAAAATGCGCGAGGTGACTTTACAATGAAGAGAAATAATTTTGAAATACAATCCACAGAATTTGTTGCTAATTAACGATGTTGAGAGTGAATCTTTGCATATAGAATTTGCCAGCACCAAATGCTTACAAGATAAAGAGTGTTTTTGACAAATATTCTAAGACCAGATGCAAATGCGATACTTATGTCGTTGAACCACCACCTTTCGGCCAAACTGCCAAGGTATAATTGTTTAAAATAATCTTTTAGAACAGTTTATTATCATATAGATTTTTGTTGTGTACAGAGATTCGTTGACATAGATTCTGATGTACCTGGCCCAGGTACATACAATCCTATTGTTCCGATAAAATGTACATCTTCCATCTTTCCTGCGCCATTCGGTTCTTATGCTACTCGTTTTAAAAAAGATCCTACGCACTTTGGACCAGGCAAGATCTTTTCTCTATATTAGAATCTCATCTTTCATAATTTGTATCTGATTTTTCAATCGAATATAATTGTTGGTATCTTACCAAGAAAGTCTCTTTCGTTTCTTGTTCAGGACCTAGTGATTACGATTTGAATGTCGGCAATTTAGCTTTTGAGTCGGAGAAACGTTACAAATATACTTACGCAAAAAAAGTACAACCACAGGTATACATGGATACAATTTCTTATTGCGAGGAAGAAGAAAGTTATACCCCGAAATGTTCTCCAAAAAGAATAGAAGAAACGAAAACTCTTGTGCATCATGTTGCTTTTAAATCCAAAGTAGAAAGGTTTCCAGAAATTCAAAAGGTAAACGAAGAAATCAGAAAATAAAATTAAGATAATATTAAAATTATCATTTTAAATGAATAATTAACAACACTATATTTATCAATATAATCAGAATACTACTCTATACATACACACCGTAGTATTATTGAACCGAGCGTATATTTTCCATAGTTCTACTGTCACGCACAGATGTCAGCATCATCCAATCCAACTTTACAACTTTCCGAAATCGATTATTTTGAACTCGTCACTCAATAACTTTTTACAAAATCGACATCAATTATTTCGTAAAACTATTTTATTTTAAGAAAAAAGAAAAGAAGAGAAAGCTAATAATTTTATACCTACGCAAAAAAAATACAACCACAGGAATACATGGATACAATTTCTTATTGCCAAGAACGTTATACAGACCGTAGCACTGAACCGAGGGTATACTTTCCATTAGTTCCACTGTCAGGAACAGATGTCAGCATCATCCAATACAACTTTACAAACTTCTGAAATCGATTATTATGAACTCAATAACTTTTTACAAAAGCGACATCAATTATTTCGTAAAACTATTTTATTTTAAAAAAAAAAGAGAGAAAAGAAAGCTAATAATATTACACCTACGCAAGAAAAATACAACCACACGTAACATGGATACAATTTATAATTGCGAAGAAGAACGTCATACACACTGCAACACCGAACCGAGGGTATACTTTCCATTAGTTCCACTGTCATGCACAGATGTCAGAACCATGCAGTCCAGCTTCACTAATTATTTTCAACTCGTTACTTGATAACTCTTTATAAAATCGACGTTAATCATTTCGTAAAACTATTTGAAGGAAAAAAAAGAATAGAGAAAGCTAATAATTTTATACCTACGAAAAAAAATACAATCACAGGTATACATGGATACAATTTCTTATTGCGAAGAAGAACGTTATACACACCGTAGCAATGAACCGAGGGTATACTTTCCATTAGTTCTACTATCACGCACAGATGGCAACACCATGCAGTCAAACTTTACAAACTTCCGGAATCGATTATTTTGAATTCATTACTCAATAACTTTTTTACAAAATCGACATCAATTATTTTATAAAACTATATTATTTTAAGAAAAAAAAAGAAGACAAAACTAATAATTTTATACCTAGGAATAAAAATACAACCACAGGTATACATGGATACAATTTCTTATTGCGAAGAAGAACGTCATACACACCGTAGCACTCAACCGAGGGTATACTTTCCCTTAATTAATACTGTCACGCACAGATGTCAGAACCATGAAATCAAACTTTACAAACTTCCGAAATCGATTATTTTGAATTCATTACTCAATAACTTTTTTACAAAATCGACATCAATTATTTTATAAAACTATATTATTTTAAGAAAAAAAAAGAAGACAAAACTAATAATTTTATACCTAGGAATAAAAATACAACCACACGTATACATGGATACAATTTCTAATTGCGAAGAAGAACGTTATACACGCCGTAGCACTGAACCGAGGATATACTTTCCATTAGTTCCACTGTCATGCACAGATGTCAGCACCATGCAGTTTAAGTTCACAAATCAATTATTTTCAACTCGTTACTCGATAACATTTTAAAAAATCGACTTAAATCATTTCGTAAAACTATTCGAAGGAAAAAAAAAGAGAGGAGAAAGCTAATAATTTTATACCTACGAAAAAAAATACAACCACAGGTATACATGGATACAATATCTTATTGCGAAGAAGAACGTTATACACACCGTAGCACTGACCCGAGGGTATACTTTCCATTAGTTCCACTGTCAGGCAAAGATGTCAGCACCATCCAATCCAACTTTCCAAACTTCCGAAATCGATTATTTTGAACTCGTTACTCAATAACTTTTTACAAAATCGACATCAAATATTTAATAAAACTATATTATTTTAAGAAAAAAAAAGAAGAGAAAGCTAATAATTTTATACCTAGGAATAAAAATACAACCACACGTATACATGGATACAATTTCTAATTGCAAAGAAGAACGTTATACACACTGTAGCACTGAACCGAGGGTATACTTTCCATTAGTTCCACTGTCAGGCACAGATGTCAGCACCATCCAATCAAACTTTACAAACTTCCGAAATCGATTATTTTGAATTCATTACTCAATAACTTTTTTACAAAATCGACATCAATTATTTTATAAAACTATATTATTTTAAGAAAAAAAAAGAAGACAAAGCTAATAATTTTATACCTAGGAATAAAAATACAACCACACGTATACATGGATACAATTTCTAATTGCGAAGAAGAACGTTATACACACCGTAGCACTGAACCGAGGGTATACTTTCCATTAGTTCCACTGTCATGCACAGATGTCAGCACCATGCAGTCCAGCTTCACTAATTATTTTCAACTCGTTACTTGATAACTCTTTATAAAATCGACGTTAATCATTTCGTAAAACTATTTGAAGGAAAAAAAAGAAAAGAGAAAGCTAATAATTTTATACCTACGAAAAAAAAAACAACCACAGGAATACATGGATACAATTTCTTATTGCGAAGAAGAACGTTATACACACCGTAGCACTGAACCGAGGGTATACTTTCCCTTAGTTAATACTGTCACGCACAGATGTCAGCACCATGCAGTTTAAGTTCACAAATCAATTATTTTCAACTCGTTACTCGATAACATTTTAAAAAATCGACTTAAATCATTTCGTAAAACTATTTGAAGGAAAAAAAAGAGAGGAGAAAGCTAATAATTTTATACCTACGAAAAAAAATACAACCACAGGTATACATGGATACAATTTCTTATTGCGAAGAAGAACGTTATACACACCGTAGCACTGAACCGAGGGTATACTTTCCATTAGTTCTACTGTCACGCACAGATGACAGCACCATGCAGTCAAACTTTACAAACTTCCGGAATCGATTATTTTGAATTCATTACTCAATAACTTTTTTACAAAATCGACATCAATTATTTTATAAAACTATATTATTTTAAGAAAAAAAAAGAAGACAAAACTAATAATTTTATACCTAGGAATAAAAATACAACCACAGGTATACATGGATACAATTTCTTATTGCGAAGAAGAACGTCATACACACCGTAGCACTCAACCGAGGGTATACTTTCCCTTAGTTAATACTGTCACGCACAGATGTCAGAACCATGCAGTCAAACTTTACAAACTTCCGAAATCGATTATTTTGAATTCATTACTCAATAACTTTTTTACAAAATCGACATCAATTATTTTATAAAACTATATTATTTTAAGAAAAAAAAAGAAGACAAAACTAATAATTTTATACCTAGGAATAAAAATACAACCACAGGTATACATGGATACAATTTCTTATTGCGAAGAAGAACGTCATACACACCGTAGCACTGAACCGAGGATATACTTTCCATTAGTTCCACTGTCATGCACAGATGTCAGCACCATGCAGTTTAAGTTCACAAATCAATTATTTTCAACTCGTTACTCGATAACATTTTAAAAAATCGACTTAAATCATTTCGTAAAACTATTCGAAGGAAAAAAAAAGAGAGGAGAAAGCTAATAATTTTATACCTACGAAAAAAAATACAACCACAGGTATACATGGATACAATTTCTTATTGCGAAGAAGAACGTTATACACACCGTAGCACTGAACCGAGGGTATACTTTCCATTAGTTCTACTGTCACGCACAGATGTCAGCACCATCCAATCCAACTTTACAAACTTGCAAAATCGATTACTTTGAACTCGTTACTCGATAACTTTTTACAAAATCGACATCAATTATAAAACTATATTATTTTAAGAAAAAAAAGAAGACAAAGCTAATAATTTTATACCTAGGAATAAAAATACAACCACACGTATACATGGATACAATTTCTAATTGCAAAGAAGAACCTTATACACACTGTAGCACTGAACCGAGGGTATACTTTCCATTAGTTCCACTGTCAGGCACAGATGTCAGCACCATGCAGTCCAACTTTACAAACTTCCGAAATCGATTATTTTGAATTCATTACTCAGTAACTTTTTTACAAAATCGACATCAATTATTTTATAAAACTATATTATTTTAAGAAAAAAAAAGAAGACAAAGCTAATAATTTAATACCTAGGAATAAAAATACAACCACACGTATACATGGATACAATTTCTAATTGCGAAGAAGAACGTTATACACGCCGTAGCACTGAACCGAGGGTATACTTTCCATTAGTTCCACTGTCATGCACAGATGTCAGCACCATGCAGTCCAGCTTCACTAATTATTTTCAACTCGTTACTTGATAACTCTTTATAAAATCGACGTTAATCATTTCGTAAAACTATTTGAAGGAAAAAAAAGAAAAGAGAAAGCTAATAATTTTATACCTACGAAAAAAAATACAACCACAGGAATACATGGATACAATTTCTTATTGCGAAGAAGAACGTTATACACACCGTAGCACAGAACCGAGGGTATACTTTCCCTTAGTTAATACTCTCACGCACAGATGTCAGCACCATGCAGTTTAAGTTCACAAATCAATTATTTTCAACTCGTTACTCGATAACATTTTAAAAAATCGACTTAAATCATTTCGTAAAACTATTTGAAGGAAAAAAAAGAGAGGAGAAAGCTAATAATTTTATACCTACGAAAAAAAATACAACCACAGGTATACATGGATACAATTTCTTATTGCGAAGAAGAACGTCATACACACCGTAGCACTGAACCGAGGGTATACTTTCCCTTAGTTAATACTGTCACGCACAGATGTCAGAACCATGCAGTCAAACTTTACAAACTTCCGGAATCGATTATTTTGAATTCATTACTCAATAACTTTTTTACAAAATCGACATCAATTATTTTATAAAACTATATTATTTTAAGAAAAAAAAAGAAGACAAAACTAATAATTTTATACCTAGGAATAAAAATACAACCACAGGTATACATGGATACAATTTCTTATTGCGAAGAAGAACGTCATACACACCGTAGCACTGAACCGAGGATATACTTTCCATTAGTTACTACTGTCACGCACAGATGTCAGAACCATGCAGTCAAACTTTACAAACTTCCGGAATCGATTATTTTGAATTCATTACTCAATAACTTTTTTACAAAATCGACATCAATTATTTTATAAAACTATATTATTTTAAGAAAAAAAAAGAAGACAAAACTAATAATTTTATACCTAGGAATAAAAATACAACCACAGGTATACATGGATACAATTTCTTATTGCGAAGAAGAACGTCATACACACCGTAGCACTCAACCGAGGGTATACTTTCCCTTAGTTAATACTGTCACGCACAGATGTCAGCACCATGCATTTTAAGTTCACAAATCAATTATTTTCAACTCGTTACTCGATAACATTTTAAAAAATCGACTTAAATCATTTCGTAAAACTATTTGAAGGAAAAAAAAAAGAGAGGAGAAAGCTAATAATTTTATACCTACGAAAAAAAATACAACCACAGGTATACATGGATACAATTTCTTATTGCGAAGAAGAACGTTATACACACCGTACCACTGAACCGAGGGTATACTTTCCATTAGTTCTACTGTCACGCACAGATGTCAGCACCATCCAATCCAACTTTACAAACTTGCAAAATCGATTATTTTGAACTCGTTACTCGATAACTTTTTACAAAATCGACAATAATTATTTTATAAAACTATATTATTTTAAGAAAAAAAAGAAGACAAAGCTAATAATTTTATACCTAGGAATAAAAATACAACCACACGTATACATGGAGGGTATACTTTCCATTAGTTCCACTGTCAGGCACAGATGTCAGCACCATGCAGTCCAACTTTACAAACTTCCGAAATCGATTATTTTGAATTCATTACTCAATAACTTTTTTACAAAATCGACATCAATTATTTTATAAAACTATATTATTTTAAGAAAAAAAAAGAAGACAAAGCTAATAATTTTATATCTAGGAATAAAAATACAACCACACGTATACATGGATACAATTTCTAATTGCGAAGAAGAACGTTATACACGCCGTAGCACTGAACCGAGGGTATACTTTCCATTAGTTCCACTGTCAGGCACAGATGTCAGCACCATGCAGTTTAAGTTCACAAATCAATTATTTTCAACTCGTTACTCGATAACTTTTTACAAAATCGACTTAAATCATTTCGTAAAACTATTTGAAGGAAAAAAAAGAGAGGAGAAAGCTAATAATTTTATACCTACGAAAAAAAATACAACCACAGGTATACATGGATACAATTTCTTATTGCGAAGAAGAACGTTATACACATCGTAGCACTGAACCGAGGGTATACTTTCCCTTAGTTAATACTGTCATGCACAGATGTCAGCACCATGCAGTCCAGCTTCACAAATTAATTATTTTCAACTCGTTACTTGATAACTTTTTATAAAATCGACGTAAATCATTTCGTAAAACTATTTGAAGGAAAAAAAAGAAAAGAGTAAGCTAATAATTTTATACCTATGAAAAAAAGTACAACCACAGATATACATGGATACAATTTCTTATTGCGAAGAAGAACGTTATACACACCGTAGCACTGAATCGTGGGTATACTTTCCATTAGTTCTACTGTCACGAAATCGTGGGTATACTTTCCATTAGTTCCACTGTCACACACAGATGTCAGCACCATCCAATCCAACTTTACAAACTTGCAAAATTAATTATTTTGAACTCATTACTCAATAACTTTTTAGAAAATCGACTTAAATCATTTCGTAAAACTATTTGAAGGAAAAAAAAGAGAAGATAAAGCTAATAATTTTATACCTACGAAAAAAAATACAACCACAGGAATACATGGATACAATTTCTTATTGCGAAGAAGAACGTTATACACACCGTAGCACTGAACCGAGGGTATACTTTCCCTTAGTTAATACTGTCACGCACAGATGTCAGCACCATGCAGTTTAAGTTCACAAATCAATTATTTTCAACTCGATACTTTTACTCGATAACTTTTTACAAAATCGACTTAAATCATTTCGTAAAACTATTTGAAGGAAAAAGAAGAGAAGGGAAAGCTAATAATTTTATGCCTACGAAAAAAAATACTACCGCAGGTATACATGGATACATTTTCTTATTGCGAAGAAGAACGTTATACACACCGTAGCACTGAACCGCGGGTATACTTTCCCTTAGTTAATACTGTCACGCACAGATGTCAGCACCATGCAGTTTAAGTTCAGAAATCAATTATTTTCAACTCGTTACTCGATAACTTTTTACAAAATCGACTTAAATCATTTCGTAAAACTATTTGAAGGAAAAAAAAGAGAAGATAAAGCTAATAATTTTATACCTACGAAAAAAAATACAACCACAGGAATACATGGATACAATTTCTTATTGCGAAGAAGAACGTTATACACACCGTAGCACTGAACCGAGGGTATACTTTCCCTTAGTTAATACTGTCACGCACAGATGTCAGCACCATGCAGTTTAAGTTCACAAATCAATTATTTTCAACTCGATACTTTTACTCGATAACTTTTTACAAAATCGACTTAAATCATTTCGTAAAACTATTTGAAGGAAAAAGAAGAGAAGGGAAAGCTAGTAATTTTATGCCTACGAAAAAAAATACTACCGCAGGTATACATGGATACATTTTCTTATTGCGAAGAAGAACGTTATACACACCGTAGCACTGAACCGCGGGTATACTTTCCCTTAGTTAATACTGTCACGCACAGATGTCAGCACCATGCAGTTTAAGTTCAGAAATCAATTATTTTCAACTCGTTACTCGATAACTTTTTACAAAATCGACTTAAATCATTTCGTAAAACTATTTGAAGGAAAAAAAAGAGAAGAGAAAGCTAATAATTTTATACCTACGAAAAAAAATACTATCGCAGGTATACATGGATACATTTTCTTATTGCGAAGGAGAACGTTATACATACCGTAGCATTGAACCAAAGGGTATACTTTCCCTTAGTTAATACTGTCACGCACAGATGTCAGCACCATGCAGTCCAACTACACAAAAAATTATTTTTAACTCGTTACTTGATAACTTTTTATAAAATCGACGTAAATCATTTCGTAAAACTATGTGAAGGAAAAAAAAGAGAAGAGAAAGCTAATAATTTTATACCTACGAAAAAAAGTACAATCACAGGTATACATGGATACAATTTCTTATTGCGAAAAATAACGTTATACAGTGAACAAAACATATATTTTCGATTAGTTGACACTGTCACGCACAGATGTGAACACCATCCAATCCAACTTCTCAAATTAATTATTTTCATCTCGTTACTCGATAACTTTTTACAAAATCGACATCAATTATTTAATAAAACTATTTTATTTTAAGAAGAAAAAGAGAGAAGAGAGAACTAATAATTTTTCCAAGTAAAATTCTCCTCTCTCCATCCAAAGAGAAAAGGAACGAGAACTTCCTGGAGGAAAAGCTGAGTCAGTCAGCCGGAAAGGAAGTCGAGATCGAGATTGAAAATGTTAAACGAGGAACAGCAATTTCTTTAATGAGATCGTATCCGAGTAGTGGCCAGTGGTAACAATAAGTCAGCGATCAGATCGGATTCTTTCATTCGAGAAACCAGAAATCTGTGAACCAAGGCAGCCAGGTAATCCTCGAAGCGCGAGGTAATCAGGAGGAGGCCGAGACGAAATTAATGGAAGTGGATCGAAGCGATGCATCTGTACCCGGGGCGATTCGGGAACCAGGATCCAATTTGCTCGTTAATCGAGAGATCGTCGAAGCAGGATTCGACAGTGTAGCCGCAGATACGGCCGGGATAAGGGCGGTGCGGAACAACGACGCGTGTCGCTGCCTCTGTCACAGCCGTGTCTCCTTTGAGGTTGGCCGGGAACCGCGTTCCACGGAGTTGAAAGGTGGAATCCTTCTGTGAGAGTCGCCTTTTGAGCGACGCCAAGTTCGCGTTTGACAGGTGGACACTTAGAAATTTCATTAAACGCCCTTTTTCCCTTTTACCAAGTCACTCGTTCTACAATTAAAAACCGAATTCAAATTATATTTGACCTGACATTTTATCATTAATATTTATCGCGAAACTAGTGGTAATAATTGATATAAGAAGCATCAAAAATTTGATCGATGTCAATATACATTGATTGAAAATTCGTATTCACCACAAAACTATAACCATATGCACACGCATATACGCTCGTATATATTCAAATATATAAATTCTACATCGAATCGTTATTTTAATGCGAAGAGTGGCAACTGCTGACGCGGAATCTATGTCAATTTCGATGAAAGTCAATTTTACACGGATAATAGGAATACTTTATACGGAGCAGAAGTTATATCCCGCTTTGTCGCGCGGAATTATTCGCGCGACAAGGCGATAAAACGCAGGAAGAAAGTGTCATGGCGAATTCTTACGATCGGCGGATAAGGACGGTCGTTGAGAGATTCGGGTATTTACATAACGTAGGGAGGCGTCGTAACTCGACAGCGGGCGGAAATGACGTTCTGCCATACTCTCGGGGTCATTTCCAGGAGGCGCGTGGCCGACGCAGCCAGGAGAAATCACTTCCGGCTCGCTGGGCCGGAAATTCGAGCCAATCCCTGGCCCCGGTCTATATGTCTATACATCCACCCTCGCGGATCGTCACAAGTATCGACGTTTAGTATTCATTCCTCGGGAGAGATCGTACCGTTCTCGTCCTTGGAAAAGATGGAATTATCTTTACAAGACACTGTCCAACTGCTTAATTGACGAGCGCCGATCAAATAACTGGAAGGAAATGGATTTATGCTTCGTGACTCGAGTCTAATCGATTACAGGGAAGAATAAGTCGAGGAATGGAGGCGAGAAGAAAAACGGTAGCCTTTCGCTCTCTCTTCTCAATCGCCCTTTCTGCATTAATCGAACGATCACCGAGAAACTTTCTTATTTATATATAAGAGAATACGAACATCGACAAATTATTTCCAATTATTCTTTTGCATCATACATATATATATACACGCTTCTCTCGACCAGAATTGAATCTTGTTAACCCTTCTGAAACGTGTACCATTCGATATTTACAGAGAGGCCCCGATGCCGGTATCTACGAGACCTTGAGAGCTTTCAAAAGGAATCGTGACAAATGCGAATTCCCCGTGTTGCACGTCCCCTTCGGTACACGCGACACTCGTTCCTCAAAGATATGGTCCGACACGAAGAAAACGCCAGGTAACAAACGCCTGTTAACCCCTCCACAATCCTTCCTGATCACCCTTCCTCGACCAGATCCAACCTCCTACCACCTGTCCAAGGACATACTGAAGAACGCGAAGGGTGGTGTGATCGCCAGATCGTCGAAGATCGAAAAGTACACGCCTCTGCTGGGGCCTGCCTACTATACCGTAAGTTTTATAAACTGCTGCCTGAATTGAAGCAACCAACGAGTGGAGAGAACAGTTTCGTGGCGCAACAACGAGGATCGAAACGGGAGAGGAGGCGGCGGATGGCTCGCGTATTTTCACGTCGAAATTTCTATCCCGTTCTGTCGGTTCACGTATACGGTATTTACTTTGTTGTCACGGGCCAGGATATTGCGTGCTCGGTGCGCGAGCGGGAATAATACCGGATACTTCAGATGGTGATGTATGAGCCCCGCGTTACGAGATGGTTAGATGGGCCCGTCTGTATTACCTCTGTCCGACGTGAACCGACCCACGGCTTCGTAAATAGCCCCGAATTGAAACGGAAGTCCTTCTTTTTCATACGTTTGGACGTCTTTCGCGCGGCCCGGCTCGGCTAGATGAATGTGTCGGCGAGGGAACGGTGGAAGTTTCGTGAATGCAAAGTTTGCAATTGTATCGTGGCCGTCATAGTTGGCTTTTCTTCCCCAGTTGTGGGGAAACGTATTACACTTCGAGTCTTATATTCTGTTGTAATTTTTGGAGTTTAATTTATTATTGATTATCCTGTTGCGACGAGTTCTTCCTTTTCTCTGTGATCCAACGGTTAAAATTTAAAAGGAAGTTGAAAAAGGGGGTTAGTTTAATTGAGATTCGTTTCTAGCTGTCGCCCTACCTTTCATCCCCTCTTCTGAAGAAATCGTTCAATGTCACGTTGGGCAAGCCGGAAATTATTAAGAAATTAGAAAAGGAGGAGGAAAAGGAAAGGAAGAAGATACGTTGTCCGTGCAAGAGAAAGAAACTTCGTTGGTTCGAACGAAGAACGCGGATAGAAGATTTCTACGAATAGAAGATTGTTTATTCATTCATTTTTATTGAACAGAATCCAAACAAATTTTCTATTGACAATTTTTTGTTGTGGACAAGAATTATTATAAATATTTTTTATAGAATAAAATTTACACGATTTTCCCATAAATTCGATATTTTAATAATTGTAGCTGGAAACAAATGTACTCCGGTTAATACGCAATTATTATTCATCCGCGCAGTGCGGATGACACGTGGCCAACAATCATCGAGCGTGTAAATCAAACGCGACGCCTCCTGCGAATAATAGATTCCCAAAAGATTTTAACACGTTAAAACGCGTTCAAGTCGAGGACGCTTGGGACTAACAGGGTGCAAAATATAGAATTTCAATTTCACGTCCTCGATTTTCAACCCACCTCTTTTATCCATCCCTTGCCATCGGCGTAAATTATTCGACGATGCTTGCAAAAACGTTGATCGACAATGGCCAAATTTATTCGATTATATCGCGTATAATAAAATCATTGGACACACGCGTGTGGAGAGAATATCATCGACTCGCGTTCTATGGATCCATAATACAGCAGGAAGTAACGTGGACAGGTGTCCACGTGATTTGTATGGCGTGCAAAAAGAAGAATTTCCGGCGAAACGGTTGCTCGAATCGATATAACGCGTTCGATATTGATATTGAAATGAGAGGAGAGAATAGTTTTCGCGGCAGTAAAGAAAATTTGTAGACTCTCTCGGCAGGGAGAAACTGTTGCAGGCACGATAAAGCATTATGATTAATGAAGTAATACCGGTGTTATATTGATCGATAAAGTCTGTTATGAATACTTTGGATATTGAATCGAGCGGATTATGAGCATGATATCGGACGTAAATGGAGCGATATATTATCATCATAATGTATACGAAACGTTAAAAGCCAAGCCAAGAAGCGTCAGGGTTCGAGCGTCCCGGACTTTGATCGATCACTGTGAATGGAAACTCGGTTACTTGTACCTTGCGCTATAGTTTTCTCAAAGTGCTTTCCCCTAAAACGTTAAACCTGTTTTTAGAAAAACGTTATTAAAAATCGAAAGAAACAATTGGTACGATCTTAAATTATGATATATTTAAACTCGTAAAAAAAGTAATATTAAAACTTATACACAATTGTTAAAAATATATAAGATGTGGATGTTAAAAGAATATAAAAATATAAATCATATTCTTGCAGTTATTGAAAATACATATAAAAGAAATGTATTCGTCAATTACAATATATATTAAAAATTACAAAATTATAATTGAAAGCAACATTGGAATTAATTTAATTTTTATCGCGTACAAATTATATTTGGTAATAGACGATCTGCTAACAGACGATTCGTTTTCCCTTACAATACGCGTAAAATTCACGGAGGAGAACGAAATACGGTGGTTTCTCATTTAAAAATCGACGTCGTTGGGAAAAAGTTGTAAGCTATCTCAACGCGTCATCCGTCGTGTATTTTGTTTCGTTTTTTTTTTTTTTTTTTTTTTTTTTAACCATCGTTGTCGGGTAATAAATACTTTAATTGCGAGGGGGAGAAATTCTCTTTTTGTCTAGCGGGGCTCCCTTCGGCGAAAAGAATTCTTCAAGGGTATTTAAAGTCTCGTAGTTACTTTCGTAATTACTCTTCGTTTCGCTCGGTACGGTGGCAAACAGAAGGAAAATAATAAAAGAAAAAAAAAAAGAGAGGAGAAAAAAAATAAAAGAAAAAAGAAGGGAAAAGAAATGAAAGGTAAAAATGAGAACGATGAATCGCTGCAGTTATAATATTTTTTTTTTCTCTCTCTCTCTCCCTCTGGGATTTGAATATTTATGTATTGGATGTTCTCACTGACAACATGTGCAATCTTTGGGAAGACCGTGTATCGTTCCATCCCTTATCTTTTATTTGCATTCTCCGGATCGATATATATATATATAATTTATTTACATGTCTGTTGCTTTTGACGCGTTATTTTTAATACGAATACGTCTCGTTACTCGGAACGAGTCGAGTTGATTCAATTGGATAATGCGATATACAATTTAAAAGGGTCCTGAAATGTTTTTTAAGCGAAGTATTCGTATCTTTCAAGTGATAAACAATGTAATATAATTTAAATACGATTGTTTAATGGAAGAATTTTAAAAGTTAAATTATTTTATGAAAAACATGAAATTGAAAAAGATTATATCAGGATTATATCATTTTACATTATGTATCATATTTGAAATTATTCGAAATGATATTAGATTTCGATTCTTATTCTCGATGAAGTTTATTTTCTACATTTTTCTCTCTTTCTTCTTCTTTTTTTTTTTTTTTTTCTACTTTTTACGAAATATACTCTCAGTTTCGTTTCTACAGAGTTAAGACAATTGTACGAGAACATGGCCGAGGATTCGCATGTTTGCGGTGAGGTCGTTCGTTCGTTTTTATTACCTGAGAATATACACAGGCACTCGAGAAATTACGATGTTTAAACAACGTTTAAACGAGCGTTTAAATGCGAATGCTGACAAAATTATTCATCATTGGTAATGTGCAATTTAAACTTCGTGTTACAATCTGGCAAACATTTAAACGGGTAAACATTTCATTATACTACAACCAAATTTTATTTATAAAAATAACAATACCTTCGAAATCCCTCACTTGCTTTCATAACGATTCTCCAAAAATAATAAAAACAAAATAATTATTAGACGAATCTCTTAAAATTTTTCCTTTTCCTTCTTTTTCCCCTGCTTAGAATCTACTAAATCTCTTTTAAAACTTCTTAAAATCCGTAATAAGAAACGTCTTATTTAAGAACTTGTCTTCGCTCCTCCTCTTCGAGTTTCACAGAACAATAATAGCCTGGAAAAAATTTCACTCGATCAAAAGACTCGTTCAAAGAATTCTCGAAAACGCGATCAATCGCGAAACAAGAAGAATTTAAACCCATAAACCTCTCCTCTATCGGCCGAGATCCTTTCCAACCGAGTAATCGGGGAAGCCCGGCATTCTTCCCGCGTCGACGTATGTATCAACGCCGCGAAATGTAGCGTCGACGTCGACGACGCGTCGTGCCCGCTAATTTCCTCGCGGAATCGTCACACTCCGCTTGTCACCGGCCCGCTACGGGAAGCAATTCCGCGGATTCCTGCCTCGGAGGAATGCCACCCTTTGATCGTCGAGCAACGTCGCTCTTAACAAGAGGCGACGAATAACTCCTCCTCCCCTAACGCTCTCCTTTGAAACACCTTGTTCCATCGCGAATGGCGGCATTTATCAAAAATTGTGCCGCGCCGTTTGAATCGAGCCTGGCCGACGTCGCCGATTGACACGGCTCGTTTTGCGGTCGAGGAACACAATGGAGGGGGACGGCGCTGAATCTTGTTGACGCGAGATGTCATCTCGTGGACGTGTCGTGCACTTTGGAAATTGCTTCTTTGTGGTAGTGGTGAAGGATTTTATTAAATGTTGGAATTTAATGGAGAATTTTTAAGGCAAACGGTATGTGAAAATATATACTCTTATAGTTTAAAATACGTTCTTGGGAGCGTAAAACGAAATTTTCGATGAGAAGGCACAAATTTTTTAAATTACGAAAATTCCTTCCTATTCCTTCCATTTAATTTTCATTTCTTATTTGTTAATATTCGTTACGTTACACAGCCTTACGTGCCGTCCAAAACAAAGACACCTTCGCGTAAATGCGAGTCGATATTTGTGTACAAACGTCGCCTCATTTATAGCTTCTCACCGCAGTAAATATAGTTGTGTTGTGCTCACGACAAGAATATCGCGAACAGGGACGTGTAAACTCCTTGTGAACAATTTCAACAGAATCCGCGTGATATCTGTTAATCGGCGGATCTCCAGTCTCCAGTTGATAACGTGGCGGTGCAATACGAGGACGACATTACCGTAGCAACCCCACATCGGACAGGGCCAAGGGTATCAATCAGCGGTACATGAAAGGGGCGCGGTTCGGCCACGTCTCTGTCCTCTGGATCTCGCATTGTGCCTGGCCCCGACAGATAGACACCGAACCGACGCCAACTTCCGACGTATCTCTATCTGATGACGCCTACGCCGCCGTTCCAAACTCCGTTACTTTGTCCCTCCGTCATCGTCAAAGCCTCCGCCCCGCGTGTTAATAAATTTTCCCCGAAGGGAGGGGGGGGAGGAGGAGAGAGGGGTCGATTGCGCGTGTATGCAATTTCCACCTCCCCCTCGGGGTTCGACGCGCGTTTTATGGAAATTAAAAAGTTAAGGGTCGCTCGTGGACGTTCCAGGCTACCGATTCAACCAGGCACCCCCGTCGAGCTTTGTTGTCCTCGAAAGAGTTTCCAAACTCTCTCTTCCCGAAAGGATTGTTGCAGGGAGAAAGATGTTTGGAGAGGAGGATCCGAGAGATTGGAAAATTTCCATGGCTTTCGAACTTTCGAAAACCTCCCCCGTTCGAGAGAACAATACCTCGATTCGAAGGTTTTAATTTAATGACTGGAAGGTAGTCACCGGAGGCTAGCTATTGTAGACAAGTACCGAGGAATTAACGGGAAGGAAAACGTCCGTGGGAAGGGAGTTGGTGGGCGAGGCCGATTGCATCGATAAACAAAGGATCTTTCCATCTTGTTCTTCCTATTTTTTCCCCTCTCTTCGAGTTGCAATAAGCACGTATATAAGCTTGATAAGAATAGTCGGTAAAAATGAAGACACACTCGAGACGCGCCACCTGAGAAGCTTCACCCGCTGGACTACGTCCTATATACGTCGACTTGACCTCGCGAGCACGCTCGAGATGCATTTCGTCTGCTGCGTTGAGAGCGCAGATTGGCGTCGCGTCGTGAAGCAACAACAACGGGTAATGCATCCTGCTTGGTTTATTGCTCTGTGACAAACGGACCACGCGCGAGAAATGAGAAAGATTATATTTTTCCCTGCGCAACGTGACACGATGCGCCGACGTGATCAAATTTGTAAAAGAATTTTTAAATGAAACTTGCATATTGCGAGTGAGTGCCTCCACTTAAGCGAGGCATATTACCACGGAAGAGTACCGATGCTCTAAGAGCAAGATGATTTCGAATACTACAATTCGAGATTTAAAATATACGTGATAATAGAGATTACTTATTTTAAGGCTTGCTAAAGGAACAAAAAGATACCCCTTTTCTTTAATCCACCGTTTTCTCGCGCTGGATATAATTCAACGTCACGAGTAATGCACGAGAAAAAAACAGGATCATGCGGGAGTATTTAATTTCGCGCGAAGAGCACAAACGAGAAACTGGCAAGTTTTTAGGGAAAGCAGAGCACGCGTCCACCTAACTCTTTGAATATATATATATATATACAGCAAGGAAGGGTGTCGCAACAAAGATTGCGTCCTCTCGCGTTTCACGAAAGAGCGAAAGATCCGCTCGTTGGCCGGATGCACACGCATGAAAAGTCGGCGATACGGGGTGGAACTTCTTTTTTCACTCGCTCACGCCATGATCCCTGGCCATTTAGCCAACGAGCCGGCCGCCTCTGAGTCATCTTCCCCTTTCGTCGGCCGCTCTCCCTCTCGATGCATTCGACGCGTCGTCGTCGTAACTCTTCTTCCCATTCAGTTCGAGGCGAGCGTAAAATCGAACGTTTCTTCGAGCCAGAGCGACCGACAATGGTGATTTATGCGACCGAGAGGAACCACGACGTCTCACTTCCGCCACGGTCCGCGATCTCTTTTCCTGCCATCCTTCTCGCGCTCGTTGCTGCGACAGACACTGGGAACCGAACTTCCGTTTCGATCAGCAATTTCGATTCTTTCATTCGTGGAAACTTTTTTATTTATTTGTTTATTCGTTTTCGATGCGCCTGGCTGACTGACATACGTTAAAACAGACGTGACTAACGAAGCATTTCATTTTCAAAGTGTCCCTACGCTCATAAATATTCTGTTGAGAGGGTAATGACAAGTTGTGTTATCCTATGGTTAGTTCTTAAATGGTGTTTTACTAACGAGGAAATATATTGAAATGACAAGATTTTGATATGTATCTTTTTTATCGGCTGACGTTCATTGTAAAGGAAAACACATACGTGTTTTCGAAATTTTTAATTTTATTTCGAATTTCATTAATAATTGAAACGAAACTCGCAACAGTGAAAGCTTTCGAAAAATGCAAAATGTATTTTCTTTACACCAAGAATAATAACATTCTGAAGAAATGACTATGGATATTTATGTTGCAGACAAAATCAAGAAAACGCCCATCTTTCCGAAAAAACAAACATTCTTAAAAATTTCAAGAAATAGAGATAATTTATCGGAATAGATCTCGCAAACTTACAAGCTCTCAAACCCACGAGCAACAACCATAATTTTTCCAACCTTGGGCCAAAATAAATTTATAAAAATCGCAATAAACCACGTTCAAAAAAAAAAAATAGATAATCCAGTACACGAAAAATGGTGAGCTCTCTCTCTCTCAAAATAACGCCTGACCATAACCGGGCCGGATATTAATATCTCGAGGACGCTGGAAATCTCTCGAAAAAGGTGGGGAGGGAGGACGAAGAATGGCGGAGGTCTGGCCTGGACAGACGTCCCGACGCGGCGATGCCTCGTTCCTGGAGTTACGTACTTTTATCTCCGGTCCGTGGGCGCGAGAACGTACTCGCCAAGTATCCGGTCGCGCATCCGGCGTTTCCTGTCTGGGAAGGGATCGAAGAAGGGGTTGTTGTCGGCCGTGGGCCGGCCAGTGTACGTGAGTTTCGGCTCTCTGTTATCGGCGGTGGTCGGAGGTGGGAAGCACGGGCATTTAAAATGCAGATTAGCGAACGAAAGAGAGAGGGAGAGAAAGTCAAATATCGTACGCGGACGTAAGAGGGTGGCGGCTAGTGTTTTATCGATGCCAGCTTCCGTTTTCCTTTTCCCTTTCGGCCCCCGCGATGCGGAGATAAAGTCAGCGCGAGCTTCAACCAGCCCACTAATTTATTGATCCCTGATTTATTGGCCAGCTACGCCCCGTCGCGGACTTAATTGCTCCACGAGAATAGACTTCGATGAGAACTCTAACTCTAATCGAAGGTGCAGTCATTCTTCCTTTTCTTTTTTTTTTTTTTTTTTTCGTTCCAGTTGTAAGATTGAATCGAAGAATTGTAAAATATTATAAAAGTCGACCGACATCAGAAATCTAGCACGGAAGCTGGTCGAAGTTTACCAATCGGCGCGCGTAGATCCTTTCTCGACTTATCGGAGCCGAAGATCAAAGCGCGGCCTCGTAACTCGGGGCAAACCGTCGTGATTCCGAGGTAAACCAAGAGGAGATCCAGTCCAAGTTGGGAGAGCGAACCAACTGGTTCGGTTCACTGTGTAAACCCAAGATCTCGGCAGGTGGCAAGCGATGGCGTTAAGCCGACTCCAGAACTCGCCGGTTTATCCACCAGTGTAACGAGCTTAAAACACGAGCCGTCTTTCTCCTTTCGTCGCCCAATTCACCGTCTATCCGCCGTCCGTTCCTCTCTTTCGCCGTGTCGGAAGCCACCAGCGTTTGGCAGTTACATGAAATACGAGGGTGAAACTCAGTGGATGCGCATTGTCCGGTTGCAGCGGAGTTCGAAGCAGAGCCAGTAACAATAGAGGAGAGTGGGAGAGGGGGGGGGGGAGTGACCTCGGCTCGATTGTCCTTTAATTTACGGGAATTGCAACTCCCTACCACCGCATGTCTACGCGTCCACCCGCTCAACTCATCGCCCCAAGCACTCGCCCCAGCCCCTTCTACTTCTACGCTGTACAACCATCCCCCCTCCTCCAGGGAGAGGGAGGGGGAGGGATGATAGCGGGAGAGGCCTCTCTTCACGCGTCAGGCTCGTTGAGCGCGCGAACGCGCGCCACGAGCTTAATTCGATCTCCATAATCGGTCGGGCTTTACATAATCGGCAAGTGCTAATACCGATCCCCGCTACAACCGATTCTCACCATAGTCGGGCCGCGATTGAGCGGCACGGATTACACCTGCACGATCTAACCGCCTCCCCTCCCTTCCTCCCGCTTCAATGTTCAGGCGCGATCCAGTGTCGTACGAGAAAATCGCCGCATTAACTGACCGATACGATAACCTCGCCCCCTTTTTGCCCGCTTATGGGTCTGATATCGGTTCCGGATTATGAGGGAGTAATTAAATTTTCGCAGGAATGCCCGATATATCGATGTTGCTCTCGTCTATTGTCTCGTTGTGAAATTTTCGTTCTCCTTTTTTCCTCTTCCTGTCTCTTTCTTTCTTAGCGCGAGACGGATGGATGAAATCGTGAAATCTGAAATTAATATCCGATGGCAAGATTGCGTATTGTAATTTCTTCTTTCGTCAGCTCTTGTATATCCTATTCCTCGGTCGAAATGACCGGTGCTTGAAGAAGTTATCGCTTTTTATGATTCAACGTAGACAATGGTTAATTTATTATTGAACATATATTGAACTTTTGTAAAATTTCGTCCAAATTTATTTCTGAAAGATTAGTTTTCAATATATCTAATCAATAAATCAGATTTTACGGTATGCATATTTAAAATTATTTATGGAAAGAAATAAAATTTATCTTATTCAGCTTCTATAAAATATTGCATTTCACGGTTTTGTAAACTTTACAATATTTTACTTACGACAAGTTTCTCGCCCGAATCTGAAATCTTGATGATCATTTTAGCACGTGATCCTGCCTTGAAATATTTTCATCCATTCACATGATATATTTCCATCTGATCCGTCACGTCTACACTGAATTTCGTATTATTGTAATCGTTTCTGGCTTCCGCGTTTCTTACTTTCTTCGATTTTTATTGATTTATACATGGAATTTAACGATTATCCAGCGATTTTATTACTCGTGTATGAAATTTATTCTTTCTATCATTTCCATCTTGTTATTTACGATCCATTCTCGGCCAACTTATCCGTAAGAGATTCGCTCTCGCCGCTCCGTCCATTTCGTCGTGGACATCGATGGGGGAATGTTTCTTACCCCCTCAGGCAAAGTTTCACCGCTGCAGCGGAGCAAAACGAATCGTGGTGGCCGAGATCCGGATGATCCGTGGCGCTGTCGGTACGATTTCTTCGAGGGATGAATCGATGGAGGAAGAATCAGGAATTTTGCGGGGTGCGGTCATGCGCGAGCGAAGAACGCGTGCGGGCGACGAAACAATCGTTTTGCACCCTCGTCGCGCGAAACGGAAAATGTATCTCGCTTGACAGAGCTCAAACAAAGGGCGGGACGCGAGGGTCAACCCCTGTCATCCTGCCTCACTCTCGTTTTTCCCTCGCCCCCTATCCTTGTCTATCCTCCGTTTCCTCCAGTTTCCGCCCTCTCGCGTGACATTACGCACGACAAATAGTCGTTCTCCAACTGTCAAAGGATTAACGTCGCTGCGCCTCATCGTCGAGCATTAACGCAGCCCCCGTTAAAAGACGTGATTCGATCGGCGACGAGCAAGTTTGCCCCGCGTTTAATTAAAATCGAATGTCGTTGCAGGAGAAACGAAATTTCTTAATTTAATTACAAATTCTGTATTTTTATTTGTACGAAGATTCGAAGTAATTAGGAGGATAATTTAATGTCGTTAATTTTGATGATAGGCGCAATTATTTGTAACTGTATAAAGAGATGATCTGTTCGACTAGATTTGCATATGTTGATCTAAGGGATTTACGAGATCTCATCTGTTTTACTTTAAGAAGATCGGTCCTCTCGACCGATTAATCGTGCGCCCTCGTGATTTGTCACGGGATTAACGTCATACCTCCCATATCCTGCTGGATTCTTATAACGAGCAAAGTTTTCACCGCGGTTTGCCCGAAAGTAGTTTGTTCCCGAACTCCTCTATCCCCTAAGTAGGATACTTTCTCGAGCGTGCGCGATTATGCGGACCAATTAAAACGTCGGAACGAGCGACCACGTCCAATTCGATCGGCCTATTAAACGAAACACCCCCCTAAAATAATGTTCAACTGCCTTCGAAACGCCCGTCCAAAATTTTCCAAATATTTTCGCGAATAATTGTATATTTTGACCGAACAAAAGTTGTGCAACGCATGCGTTCTCACGCGCGAAAGATACGATGGATGAACGTCAAAGGCGATTCGATTTTAATTGACGCTAATACCCGACAGAATTCAATTTCGCGATTTAATTAACATCGGCTCGAGAGGCGGGTGTCAAACACGAGCAATCCAGCCGGCATTTTAGTTTCGACGAAGCACGCTTTTTCGCCGTTTCGTTGAAAGAAGAAGAAGAACAAGAGCGAAAGACGAGGGAGGAGGTGGATGAAGACAAATAACAAGCCACGGCACACCGCAAGATTTCCCATCTACGGGTACCAGCGTCGCCTGGACTTCGACAAAGTAAACACCGAGCTTCAGCCTCGTGGAAAAGACCAGCGAGAAAGCTCGTTAAAAACTTTCCAAAGCCAGATACGTCCGACGTCGTGACGGTCGTCGACTCGTTTTCGTTTACGAGAAACTTGCTCGCGAGCTCTCTCAGCGACAAGAAAGACGCGGTAAGCTCCTTCTCGGTCACAGGGATTACAGACCAGGGGGATGGCTGCTACTTTTGTAGCGGGAAAATTGAAGATTTGCTCGATTACTTTTAAGTATTACGGAATTGCACGGACGGAACTGTTTTTAAAGTAGAAAAGAAAAAAAAAAAGAAGGAATGGATGCGTTCGGGAATCGTTTGCGTGACTCTGGCGATATTTGTGTTTTGGTATGTGATCGAATATGAAAACGTACAGATTGAATCTCGTCATGCTTCAAATAATTCGTAGTAAAGTATTTTGTGAAAAAAATGTTCCGTTGTAAAAGTAAATATAGTAAGAATGGTATTTGCATACCAAAAAATTAAACTATTATATAATCGTATGAAAGAGAAGAAGCGATATTCTTTTCTTCGTGTTTTATGTGATAAGTTTTACAAAATTCAAACTAAAATATCTTCTAGAAATAATAATTTTTTACTTTTTTTAATTTCTTTTATAGGAAATAATTAAAAACAAATATCTTACAAAACAATTATGTACAATGTAATATTGTACCTTCTTAGTGATTTAACGATTAAATAATTACGCTACGAGATTCAGTTTGTACAAACAATTATAATTTATATAAATTTATAATAAAATACAAATATAAATTTTAATATTATATATAAACAAATATTCGAATATTCAGATATTCCGAAACGCTTTGGTTTATATACCGTCATCGAATTATCTCAAACGCTAGAAATCCCGATACATTAACATTTCACGAACGAATTCTGGGTAAAATTGCAAGGAAGGAAAGTAAGAGGTGTTCGCAATCCAATAAATTCCATATCGAAATGGCGGCTGGAACCGCGCAGATTTCGATCGTTCCCGGATCGATCGACTTCTATTGTCGACCGCTAGCGATCGCTACATCCAGACTACCTTATCGATCTTGTAGATCTCTTAACCACTCGCCCACGCTTCAAGTTCACGCTGACCACGCTTCCATTCTCTTTCTCCAACGTTTTGTCTTCGTACACTCGTTTCTCTTCCCCGGCCTGGTAATAACATCGGCCGATGCAAGAGCCAGATTGTCCCGACAAATAACGACCCCGATCTTCCTCTAAAAACAATGAATAGTATATATTTCTTACACGTCCCTCCCACTCCTCTTCCTCCCCCATGTCCTTTCAAATTAATTAATACGCCGTGACAGAACGGAACGTACGATTACCAGGCTCGAGGTGAAACCGATTCTCGAGCAAGGCGTCGTGTAGCGGATCAAGGAGCACCGTTCTCCAAAATAGAAAACGTTGCATCGGCCGTAATACTCGTTAAACCGGAGGCCACCGTCCCAGGGAAAGATATACGAGATGGCATAGGAATTTCATTTAATCCGAGGTTCCGCGCGGTCGGCCGAGATTCGATTTATGGCGTAATCAGGGCTCGCGCCACTCTTCCCGTGGATTCGCTTCTCTTTCGTACGACGAGCGTACACCTCCTTTTGTCCACTCCCTCTGCTTGTTCCACTGCTATCTAAATGCTCGCGTCGGGAAAGGAAGAGATGGAATTCCAGTTATTGTCCGCTCGCCTCTGATTATGGTCGCACACGGCTACTCTCGATTCGTTGCAGCAGATTTAAATGTATTTGAAAGAAATTGGCACGGTGAAAGTGATTTATTCGTACCGATGAATGTATAGTGAAACGTGGTTTTGTTTATATATATTTTGAATTTACAATTGATTCAACTATTTCAAACTATTTTGAACAATTTTTCACTAAAATTCGATTAATCTCGTTTGTATAATTAAATGGAATATCGTGTAAAATTTTTTTGGGCGAAAAACTATTTTCAGCGAGCAATTCGCAAAGTGTAGCGTGTGATATGAAATATTCAAAGTTGCCAGTCAATCATTAAAGCGTTTGAAAATGGCCGTGAGATTATTACCGATGAATATCGCGTAGACTCAAAGTGGTATTGGAAAACCAAACACGAACTTTTTACAACCCATAAATCGATTCTTCATTACGATAAGTGTTTACAGAGGAAATACATTGAGAATATAAATTTATGTTAATAATATGAAATATTTTCTCTATTTACTCATATCTTTTTTTCTTTAATTGTCTAAATTTTGAAAAATGATTCGATAAATTATAACATGCGTTTTATATAAGATGATTTATTATGTCATCTCGCTTTAATTATTATTTTTATCGATAAAAAATTTTTCAGATAAAATTGAACGATTTCGGAAAGAGTATGTATTTCGATATTATTAGTTTTCCATATTTAACAAGAATTAATTAATTTTCAACTTTACGATCTCTTTTGAATAAACAATTTAAATTCTTATAATCGTCTATTTTAATTTTACTCTTTTTGATGATAATGGCATCCAAATTGAAATAATGAAATACAACAACGAGAAACTTTTCGACATCTATAAAACGATTCATCTAAGAATAACAAATAAATTTTTCATCAGAGTTTCCTTCTTTCAATGTAATCATCGTTTCTTTCTGCAAAAAAAAAAAAAAGAAGAAGAACAAACAAAGTACATTAGAACACGAAACTCAAACACCAAGTTTTCTCGTTTTCAGTGTTGTTAATCCAGAGACAACAGCACGATTCTCATGGTGAGATCCATCAGGGTCTCAGCGAGCGATGACCGCGATACTTCCATCTCCCAAGTCTTTCTACGCCCCACACGACGACCATTTTTTCCGTCCCCCCTCCGGCAACGACGCACAATTTCTCTGCTGTCCGTCCTTACAAAGCGCCGTTCTGCATTTCACGCGTTCTGTATCCCGATGTCGAGAAGAAAACCGTTCCACGGGACATCGTCTCGCCCTGAGAACCGAGACGATCAATCTCACGCATGACACCGAGCCTCGCGGAGTTAATTTACCGCTTACGTATTATCCGTGTCTAATTGGAGTGCGCCTAAAAGAACCACCCCTCTTCCTTTCCCGTCTTAACTTTTCGCGGTTTAAAATCTAGAGGATCGCAGAAGCAAAAGTTAAAGTGGAAATGGGTCTTGCGCCAATTCAAAGTGGATAGATTTGATTGTAGGATGTGTAAATTATTGGAAAGATTAGTAATTTAATACACAGATTAATTTCTGTTTGAATAGAGATATTTTCTAGATTCTATTTTCTTGGAAATTAAATAAATAAATAGTTTTATAGTTTTTTCCTTTCGTTATAGTATATACCACGTGATCTATGATACATACATGATCGATATCCTCTGGCAGAATCATTATCAATATATTCGTAAAAATTGAAATCAATACTTAATTCTTTTATTTCAAGTTTACTATAACTTTCTGTTTAAAACAGATAAGTATCTAGACAACGAGCGATAGTATATTTTTCTATTAAATATATTTTGAGCCTGTAGCTGTAAATATTTATCGATATATGAGAAATTAGTTGATTATATATCAACAAAATAAATCCAAGTTAAATTTACCATCAAAATTCTTATTACGAAAGACACGATTTTAAGGAAAATTATCGGAAAACGAATCTCGATCACCGATAATCGATAAGAGAAATTACGCCGTTGAAAGAAAGTGGAATTAATGAGCGCACATTTCCAGCGTGTCTCGCGAGGTAATTAGGGATAGTATCTGGTTTGACCTCGCCGACGATCCATCCACGGATCGAACGACGTCAATTACCGCGGACCTTCCGGCGAAAATACGTTTCCGTCTGACGGCTTAATGAACGGTCCGAAATAAAAGTGGCGGAGAGAATTCAGGGGGCAAGCAGGGAAGAAAGTGTAACGGGTCCGAGGCTGATCGATAGGATGCACTCTTTCTCGATTGATAAGGGTTTCTTTCTTTCCATCCCCGTTCGAGGGTAGGAATCCTCGATAGAAAATCTTCCATCTCGCCGTTTCTTCTCAAACGGGGATAAAAGTGATTACGACAGTTCTGAATTCGCCGCGGGAGGGGCACGGCTAGTTGGGCCAAAACACGCGAACGAGGTAATCGCTCGATTTGCATAATTAATGGCCAATTAAGCAACCGAGTCACGCGTTCTCTCCGGAGATTGCGACCGCCTCCCAATGTTATCCTCTTGTCCAACGTGGATGATATTTTCCACGAAATCGTAGTACGCTTTCCATCTCTGTACGAAATTTTTGTTTCTCTATTTTCGTGTATTTGTTATTGCACTTGTTTAGGTTAAAATATATCTCGGTTGGACAAATCTCACTTCTCGTGTATCGCGATAACTTTTTAAAATTGGACTTCAGTCGTTTTTTTGAGAAACGTTCTCTCCAATTTTAATCAAAATACTTTTGGAACCACTGTATATATATATACTTTATATAGAAATTCAAAATAATTCCAAGCGATTCCTTCAACGAAATCGAAAAAATATATTCGAGATTTATCGAACGTTTAATATGAAACGTTATGAGAAAATATATATTTCTGGACTTAAGTCGGCTTAAGTCGCGTCCTCAAGTCGTGACGACAGCATCAACTCGGAAATTCTGAAATTTTTTTCAGGATAATCGTCTCGATCCGGTCTCGATACGAATCTTCGCCTCGAAACGATCCGGTAGCACGGTAGCAGAAAGCAATAAACGAATCTTGGTCTCCCCTGCCAGATGAGAATCTTCCTTCGTTCGTTCGCGCCGATATCTCCTTTCCTCTTTTCTTTCGGAGGCAAAATAAAAGAAAAAAAAACAGGCCCGGCTCACCTCGGAGGAATCGTTTATTAAGCGCTCGTGTCGTGAGCGGGGGAAATATATTGCGATCCTTTAAATCTTTTTGAATAAAACGGCATTATTTATTTTCACATTTGAAATAAAATTCCCCCGGATCCGGTTGGAATTGCGCGTTCATTTTTATCGAACAACTCTACCCGACCGCGGTGGATCGTTCGTTAAACAATTCCTGGAATTAATTCCGCGCGCGACACACAGCGAAACAGACAATCTATTTGCATATCGGTTACATAACACGAGGCCGGCGCAGGATTCAATTAATAGCCATCCGTATAATAGACTTCCATTGCGCCGATGATCCAACTAATCGCGAGAACGATCCGCTAGATAGCTTTGCACTGGAAAATTGCGAGCGATCGATGCTATTCCCGAGAAGGGGGTTGGGAGAAAAAAAAAAAAAAAGAGAGAGAATTTTACAACCTTTCGATAAAATAGTAGTAGATTCTCGCGTTTAAAATTTTATCGGTGAATGTGGCGTGACCACGCCTCTGGATATTAAATAAAAATATCATATTGTTAAATGAAAGATAAAATCTCTCCGGTGTCACGTTTCCACCGCGCGATTCTCTAAAATTGTTTCCCGTTTTTTTTTTTTTAAATTATTACTCTTTCGTAATTTTTCTTTTTCTTTTTCTCTTTTTTGGAAGAATTAATCAAAGAACGATCAATTCGTCAATTCTTTTCTGAAATATTTTAAATTTCAATGAATCGAAGCTATCACAAAATTTCTAAGTTTCATCTATAATTCTAATTATATTCACCAATATTTAATTATACAACACAAATTAACAATACGAATCTAAATATTTCTATCGAATCCTCGCGTGACAAATAGGTGTGAATCATGCATGGCATCCATCGTTTCAACTTTTAGAAGAAAATAAACAGAATAATTCTCAGAATTAATAATCCAATCTATTTCGTGAACTGAATTCTCCTTGTCCCGCGGTGGAAACAACTTTGGCCCAAATCACCTTTCCAAAATACAGACACCGTACAGTAAACAAAGCGGTAACAGTGCGGTCGATGGAATAACAGTGCCCGATACACCGTCGACGATTCAATAAAGGAGCTTAAAACGTCGATCACGACGGCAGCCATTGACCGAACGAGCGTGTCTCTCGAAGACGGTGATTAACGAGCGAGAATTAGGCAAAGTCCCTGATGAATAATTATGCGCCGTTCCAAGCGGTCGAGAAAGTCTGTCGTGCACGCGCGCGCGAAGAAAGGAAGAAAAAAAGAAAGAAAGAAGAAAAAAAGAAGAAGAAGAAAGACATCGCTCGACGACGATGGAGAGTGGAAAAAGAGAAGAAGGCGAGGAACGTCGAGGGGGCTGAGATAGACGGTGCTCTGAAATCGAGATTAATCGACGTTGATTGAAAGAAGCTCGAACGAGCACCCACCATCTCTCGCTCGACCGAAAATAAAGGCGAAGAAAGCTGGCGGACGTCGACGTTGTCTGGATTTCGTCGCGAATTAACGCGATCACGTAACCTTACCGATACGAGATTTGGATCGTGATCGTACTTGGATCATTAATCAGTAGCGGTGGAAGGAGATTGAGGAAGGGATCGAAGTTTTGGAAGGTTGATGGATGGAGACACGAGGGTCAGTCACGCGGTCGATTTTGATTCGTAAAGTGCGTTCTCATGCTGCACCAAGTATCGGCGATCTTGTCGTCGTTTGTCACACGCGCACACCCTTTCTGGAAATCTGTTCCATCGATCGATGTTTTCATTGTTCCGATCGGAAGAGAAAAATTGTTACATTGTTTGAATAGAACACGTTGTCGTGCATCTATGTTCACTTTTATCTTTTGCCTTCTGTGATCCATTAATTGCACGGTTGTCGGTACGTTTTTTCGGGGGGTGAATATAGGAAGGAGAATGATGTGGAAACAATTTTGCCAAGTGAAAAATACTGGGAGGCACGCTCGATGGGGATGGAATCTGGAGAGTGGAGATGATCAATCGACGTAGAGAGGTGAGATGTCTGGTAAACACGTCCAAGGAAAGATACCTGAACGATATATGAGCGCACTTTCCACCAAGTGCGAGGAAACACGAGAAGGTTTGAGATTAAAGAAAATAATAATAATAATAATAATCGATTAAAAAATTAAAACGAATTCTGTTTGTACAATTGCTAATTACATGTTTTGGAACGATTTAAATTAGTATATAATAAGTGATAATAATTTGAAAGACAAGATTTTTTCAAAGATTAGAAAATAATATTTTTGGAACTATTTTTTATCTGTTATTTAAATATTTTTAAACGCTTACGTATTCGATCGACAAGAATCAAAAGTGAAATTTAGCCTCTGCCCATGAACGAGTACAAGGCTTAATTATTTTGATAAATTTTACGACTCGCGGTAGTGCAGGTATGATCGTGATGATACATATAGTATCGTCGAGGGAGCATGAACGTATTCTATGTCGTACAGTTCGATAAAATCTTGTAATGTAGCAGTCGCTGATACAAGATAGCCCATTGTTAGTCCATGGAGATTTTAATCAGTGTTGCGGGTCAGGTTGTAGGTTGAAAGAGCCGGGTGTCTAATTTTAGAGATGGAAGATTTAATGGGAATGGTTCATGGTCGAAGGTGTCATTTGTGGGCGAGTGGAACATTAAATTTGTACGAGGACAAGCGAGACAGGAAGGGATGTTCAGACCTTTGGAGAAATTCGAAGAATGGGGACGAGTGAAACTTTGAGAATATGCGATTGTTAGGGATCTTCCCTCGTGGATCTCTCGGATTTTTGACAGCTTTCAGGTAATGCGACAGAAATACAACGTTACGTTAAGCTTGATTCAGCACTTGATAATTTTCCTTGTTCCAAATAACTTGAAATATCATTGTTTCTTTTTTATTCTTGGTAGCAATTTTTTCCTAGAAAAATTTTGTAAATTTTCGATTGTACGTATTAAAATTTTCGAAAACAAAATCGAGTATGTTGATTAACAATAAGAAAAGATAATAAACAGTAAGAAAGTTTCAGAAAATATCTTCCGATTCTAATAGAATTCTAATGTTTTAAATTCTATTTCTAATTTTGTATAATTTTCAAGGAAATTTAATCTGCCTTCAATTTTCCTGTATTTTACGAAGGTTTAATCGTTGTGAACGTTGCTTTACAGGGAGGGCCGAAACGGACGCGAATTTATCTCGTACCCGGGGATAAAGTAACCCTACGGGCTACGAGAATAAATTATCGTAATCCCTCGTGGGCTTACGTCTCCCGCTACCTGTTCCCACGGATTTACATTCGAATTTTTGCGATTTACATTTTTACAGGACCGGAGTTGCCAAAAAAAAAAAAAAAGAAGAAGAAAAAAGAAGATGCTTCCCCTTCGTCGATTCATCCAAACGATCGCAACCCTTTGAGCGCCCCTTCGTCAAAAATTCACTCGCTTTAAATTTTCGCAGCGAAAGCGCGAAATTAAACGGAAATAGAACGAATCGAAACGTTAAATTACACATCATTCTCACAAATAACGACTCCCTTTGTCATTGGAGCGTAAATAATCCCGATTTGGTCGCGGAAATTTAATTCCGCTGTTCGAAGGAAAAAGAGAAGGAAAGGAAAGGAGAAAATCGTTCCCAACCGCGATATATAAAATTCAATCGAGCCAGAAGCAATTAACGAGGCGAATGGCCGAGGCGTTAGCGGATACATCCGCGTAATTTATACGAAACACCAAGCGCACGCGATACAACCGACACCGGTTGGCGTGCATACCGAAAAAGCAACGCTACCTGGCCGTCCCTCATCCTCTCTAATTATTTTTTTCGCGTGCTGACCGTGACATCCACGGCCAATCTTCGATCTAAGATTTTATGAAGACACGTACTCGGTCCCCGCATGCTGTGAATTTATTATCGTGGCCTCGTCTATAACAGTGGACTGACTCGCGCCAACCGTGTTCCTTTGGAAGTTCGTGTTTCCACCTACGTCCCCGAGTGTCTCTCCCTCGCCACTCGCCACGACGAGACAACGAATCGTCCGAAATGACATCGTCCCCCGTGTTCGCCCAATAATGTCTTCGCTCCGATTCCTACCTACGCGTCTCTCGTTTTCCTCCTTTCCCCTCTATCCTTCGATTTTTTTTCCCCTCGATTATTTCTATCGAATTATGCTAATGCGCGGAGCTGTGTTGTCGAAACATACGAATTCTCGAAACGATACTCCCTCGTTCGCGGAATGAATTTTGTCGTACAAACGAGACTCTTTTCCTCTGGATCGTGAAGAAAATCGTGGCAAGTTATATATCTAATCTAATATTGGAATCAAAATTTCCAACGTCGAAAGAGATATATAAAGATATATTTCTTTATCAAATATTAATTTCTAAGAATTGTAGAGTTATTTTGTTACTTAATAATCTTGCTCTTTTGAATTATTTAATTTTTAAACAATTGTAGTTTAAATGGTAAATTTAGAAATGCGGATGAAAACGATCTTCTCGCGAGGACGAGATCAAAAATGAGAAATTTAAAATTCGTTTCTTTACGTATGCGGCATCTCCACGTAACGTTCCCTCCATCGCTATTAACCGAAACTTTTGCTCGATAAAATCTCCTCCCCAGTCACGAATCACTATCTCCAAAGACAATGTATCAAACTTTTAAAAGTCGCCGAATAAAAATGCAAAAAAGTTGCGCGATCTTCGAGACGTTCGACCCGGGCGAATTTTACGAGGGGAGGGCGGCTACGAAGAAATCGAATCGAAAGTTCTAATACTTCGTCACCGGGCGGCCACTCGAGATGGTTAATCCTTCTTCTGGCTGATTTCCCATGCCCGTCGCGATTCCATGCCCGCGCTCGAAATCAGGGAGCCGGTTTCACAGACTGTCTGGGTCCCCGGAGAAATCATTCGGAACACCTGCGCTTAGAGTGCCAATAACAGTGGAGTTTACTGCATCATCTTTACTCGCGGAGCCTTCCACGCACTTCCCTCTTCCCTCCAATGGAGAAAGAGAAAGCTTCCTGTATTATTTACCGATGTCTGCCGGCATCGTATCCTTTATTAAAGGATGCGTACGCTTTGATGCAACGTCTGAAACTCGATCGAACCAACTTCGCCTCTCCATTATTTATTAATCCCCTCTCGCGTGGGGCGCGTGTCTTCCCGTATCGATTGCAGCGATCTACATTTCTGCGCACCACCGTGGAACGATGCGCTTTTAAAAGATCCCTGATGCGTCCAAATTAAGTTTTAAACTCTGTGAAATTTCCCTGTTTTTGAGATTTGATGGAAAATTTATTTAGGATCGAATGACGAAGCGAGAAATTCGTCTTAGAGTCAATTGTAATTGAAAAATTCAGGATAAGAACAATTTGTAGATATTTTTAATTATATTTATATGGTTGAGTATTTCAATTTTTACACGATGTTTCGAGCATCTAACAAATATTCTTCGCTCTTTCGTAAAGTTTCGATTTTAATTTTAAAATATTTTTATTGAATCCTTATTGGAAATATTGAAAATATTCGATCTCTAAATGGTGTAATAAGAAACTGAAAGAGTGAGTAGTTATTAAAAAGTTTCTACGAGTCAATTTTAATTCAAACTTTCTTCGCCATCTTCTTCTTCTTCTTCTTCATCTTTCCCTTTATTTCCTATAACTCGATAATCGTGCGGAACGTCTTATTTTAATTCGTTCGCTTCTTCTCTTTGAAATCGTTTCAAGTTACGAGCTGCGATTTTCAAAAATATTCCACGGTGCTTGATCCTGGCGGACCAAGGATTACCAGGCCGGGCATTTCGATTACAGTGGCCGAGATAAGCAAAGAGATAGATAGAGGGATGATAGAAGAGGAACACGACTGGAGACGGCGCGCATACGAAGTAGCTACTAGTCGCGATATTAAAGTAACTCTTTCTCTTAGCTTGTTCACCGGCATGAACAAATGGCTGGAAGTATCTCGAAGAAGAATAAATTGTTTTTCACGGATTTGGTTCCGCTTCCTTGATAGCTTTAAATTTTGAGAATCTCTTTTATCAAGTCGGTTATTTTAATTCCAATATAAAAGAGAAAATGCACATTTAATCATTATTTCAAAAAGCTAGAATAAAAATAAAAAATTAGTTTTTCAATTAAAACAACAATAACGTAGATTATAATTCTCATTATAGAATTAGCTTAAAGTAAAATTATAATTGACATCGTTTTTCCGATATCCAGTTTCTTAGTCGCGAAATGACAATTATCCTTCTTATTTTAATCGATTCAAGAAGAATATTAAGTACAATTACAAATTCACAGAAGAAAGAAAGAAGATAATAAAAATTCACTTTTCTACAAGATATTTTGATATAAAATTTCGGAAACTCCACGAGACATTCTTCATCCCTTATGAAGGGGGCGAGTTTCTGAAAACCATCGCGAGATCGAAATCCCTGCTCATTGTTATTCGCCGTGGCACTTGGACTTTCCCTCTCCCTTTTCGAATCCTGTCGAATCCACGCCATCTTTTGAGCATCCAATTTTCGTTTCTTCCCATCATTCCGCCCAAGGATCCAATTTAATCCAGACCATGGAAAGTTTCCAGTTTGACGTCGGAACGTCTATCGAGAGGTCTCCTCGAGTGATTTAAGTCGCACGCGGGACGAACATGTTAACAAACGAGCTCTTTCACCCTTCACCACCCCAATCCTCGTCACCCCTTTCTGAAGGAGTGGGGAGGCGAGGCCGCGAATTTCCGGATCCGCCCCTTTCTTCTCGCAGACACCTGAGCCACGGAAATCAAAGCGTGACTATCGCGAAATGAAATCCCAACCGGGACTGTCGCCACCCCCGTCGAATTACTCGGTCACTGTTCGTTGGTTTCATTCGAACCGCTGAAATGGAGTCGCGTTATCGTGATTGAAGCGTATTACGCTGGCCTGGGGAAATTTGAGGGGAATATGTAAGGCGCGATGGAGAACTTGGGGGGAAAGTTTTGAATGAGTTGCCATTAAAAATCCGTAAGAAAAATTTTTACACCTTTTGCATTTTCAAATATGCTTGATTTAATTTGTATTATATAAGTAGAATATAGATAAAAGATTTTCTAAATCTTTTCTTGAGCCGTTAGAATGGAGGTGTTCATAGAAAATAGAGAAATTTGAATATTTTGTTAGCAAATCTATCCATTATATAAACAAAATATTATCACGATATACAATATTTTCGTCGCTCTGAAAATCGTGTTGAATCGAAAAAGACGCAGCATCAAAATATGTAGAATAAAAGGAAGGATATAAATAAAACAATTTTTTTCTTATCTCGAAAAAGATTTACATCGCGAATTATAAAAAAAAGAGAGAGAAACGATTATCCATCCTTCGGAAGAACGAAAGATTCGTAGCACGTTGCAGCGAAACGTTGGAACGCGAGGCGTCGGAAGCGAGTGAAAACGTTCTCCGCTTGAAAAATTAAGGTCGGCGAACTTAAAATTCGAGATCCCCGGCCCGGGAAGGTTATTAGCGAGTCGTCAAGTTCCCTCATATTTCACGCGGTTGACGAAGAATTCTCGCATCAGGCCGAGAGAGAGTTGCTTTGAGGCGACAATTAAAATATCTCCGAGACATAACCGTGTCTGCGGTGTATGAGTTGGCTGCTGAGTGGAACGTGTGTACGAGAGCAGGGCCCGGGGAGAGCCCGGTTACACACCTCTGAAATAAAACGAGCCGAATTTCTGCTATGGAGGGACGGCATGGAAAAAAGGCATGGCAATTAAGCGAGATAGAGCCACGGGGACGCGAACTGTTTTAACCTCGTTTAATTGTTCCTTTAACCGTTCTAAATATCCTGACTGGAAACCGTAAACAAAAGTAAAAGAATGCAAGCCCGAGAAACTTGCACAGAATGTGTGCCGGCTTCTGATTCTAAGCCGTTCGTGACTGTTCCGTGAAATAATGGCGTGCATATTGCACAACTGCAGATTTTTAATAGATATTTTTACAATTTCCCTTCCATTTCTTTTTTACGAATATATACATTATATTATACGGAAGGAATGTTCGAGATAAAAGAAAATTATTAATTAGAAATAATTTTAAATTTTATATTTCCTTTTAATGAAGTTGAAATGATTAAGTTTGTCAAACGAAGATATATTACACACCTTTCAAAAGTAGTTTCCAAAATAGATCTGATAGTGTTTCAATAATTAAATACCCGTTCACGTATGAACGTCAATTTCAAATTAAATTATTGTGAATAAAGATCGATAACAAAACGTTCGAAGAATGATTATATTTTTAAACGAACACAGAGAATTTTGAACAAATCGCCCATTCCTTTGAAGAAACAGCGCCGAAAAGGATCCAATACGGTTCCGTTTTATTTATTTACTTTCAGAGGCACTCCCATATCTGCGTATTAACTGAAGAGCCGGGCGTAGTCGCATCTCGCAAGGAGGCATTCAGCCCGATTGCTACCGATAAACAAGCGTAACAATCGTCGATATTAAAGGCGGATATTGAAAGCGTGCGACGAGACGAAAAGGGAAAGAGCGGGAAGGAAGGCGCGTGCTCCCTTCATACGGACGAAACGCATTTATCTTCGTTTCAGGTGAATCGAATGCGAATAACCGAACACCGATAACCCTGGTGCACCTGGGACGTAGATCGACTTATTTCCGACAAATCGGCAGGAATGGCGTCGGGTTTTTCGATTGATCGAGCTGGAACCCTCGCCACCGACGACGAAACCCTCCCCGGAGGATTCTCTCTTGGACCCCGCGTGCCACCCACACGTGCTCCTTTGACCGTGCAGCCTCTTTTATTTATCGTTTGCACAAGTGGAATATGTTCCACGAGCGGCACAGATATATCAGGTCCGTCGATTTTTCGTCTCGGATTCTTATTGGAACGGAAAACGTAATAACGTTTTTTTTTTTTATGTCAAATTTATTATTGACTTGTATTTTGAGATATATATATAGAGTACATTTATAATAAGAGTATAAAACAAAAAATTAAATATTGAGAGAACGAACAATATAATCGAAATCTTCTTAACTTCAAAAACTTATTTATTACTAATAATTTTTTTCATCATAAATATTTTAATCACCAATAAAGAATCAATGAATTGGATACTACAAAAAAAAAAAAAAAGAAAAAGAATATTTGAAAAATTCAAACACAGAGAAAATCACCAATTACGATATCAAACTTCGATCAAATTTATCTCGAGACGACGACTGACGATTTCTTCCGTTACAAAGACGTTTCACAATTCGCCAACTTGTAAAAGGAGGGGTGGGCGTATTCGAGGAATATTCGATGCGACTGGTGGCAACTCATCGGACAAGCCCTCCTCCTCTCTCCTCGTCCGTCCTGAGCAATTTGCGTGCTTTATCGGCGGTGTTTTCCGCCCGGGGAAAAAGCCTGCGGGACATTATATTCCTGGAGGCGGAACGGTTCTTTGCGTCTCCGCCGCATGAAACAACGTCGTATAATTTATGCACCCTGCGGCCGCGTTCATAAAGGCCAAATATTTTAAAACAAGAGCAAAAGAGTGGGGGAAGGAGGAAGGTTTCGCGGGAGGCAGGCCGTATTACCACGGGAATCAAGAGAGCCTGCTCCAGACGACAAAGGATCCAAGAACGGCTCCTTCGTTCCCCTCCCCCCAGATGCCGAACGGATGTCTCGCGGATGAGCCATCCGCGATGAAAATCTCTCCCCGCGTAAGTAAAGTTGTCCTTTGATGGGGATGTGTTGTTCTTACGATCGTCTGCGGAATTAGGGATTAAAATTAGAATCGTTCTCTCCTTCGATTCTTGCGATCTTCTCTCATTCTTTCTTTCTTTTTACGGAAGCGTCTACGCGGAAAATGGCTATGAAAGGTTATATATTCGATATAATATTTCTGATGGGGAATCTAATCGATTCTTAATCGATAACGAAATGGCCTTTGCCATTGTCAGCCGTGAAACCAGCCAGCCCCCCCTCCCCGTTCAATTATTCCGCGTGAAACGTAATACAATAACCGGGCCCCTATTCATCCCGCGACAGGTATTATTAATCGGCCAAGTTGCAGGGGAATTAAAAAGTCAGCGCCGCTATTAATTCCCTCCCCCGTCGTCCTTGTCCCATTTTTAACGATGCAACAGTTCACGACGGGTTGTCGCCGGTTCCACCGGTGTGGAAAACTTTTTCCGCGTGAAGGACGAGATGACGGAACGGAGAGGGAGGAGGAGAGAAAGAGATGGACGGAGGGATATGAAGGAACGAGGGAAAGAGGAAGGAAAACACGGTTCTAAATCAGGCCAGCGCGACTGGCCAGTCAGTTTGCAGAAAATCCGCCATTGTTTTCACTTTAGCCGGGCCCGCGTTTTAAGCGTGGCCCGCGTAATAAATATTCGCACTCTCTCCCGTAGGATTACGCCCGGCAGGAATAATATTCCTCTTTGTGGATGTCGGCCTCCTTTGTTAACCGGCGTTTTCGCGGACGTCGACGGTGGTTGACGTCGTTGTCGAGGTAACGAAGCGCCTTTAGAAATCGCCCTCTTTGTTCCGCCCGCTAACCTTTGTCAAAAACCTTTCCACGCGTCCTCCTCCCATCCAGCCCCGAAAACACACGGTGATAACACGAATTATATTACGTGAAAGCTTGTAAGTAACGGCGAATATCGTGCGACACGGTTGATCTCTCGCGGCTTCATTAAACCGGGTAGCGAGCTCGGTTTCCTCCTCGTTGATAAAAGGGGAATTAAACGGTGGATACCGTATTCCGTGGAATTAAGAATTGGAAAGGCATCTCTCTCGTCCGCCTTACTTTTTCTCCATTCTTTTTCTTCCCCCCTTTCCTTTCCATCTTCTTACTTCTTCGCTTCTTTGCGCCACGAACTCCAATTTACCGTCTTCATTTGTTCCGCGGCTTTTAATGAATACTGCAACTCGCGCTATTCCTCGCCCCTCGTAAATGGCTGGGCGTGACTCGTTTATTTGCGGGTGGATTTTCACGGACGGGAGAAGAGGAGAGGGAAGGAAAAAACCGGTACGGTGAAACGGGAGGAACGACCGGTTGTGGAGTGGACGGGCGGCTTTGTGATCCCGAAAGAAAATTTTCAAGATGATGGAGGAGGGGTGGTGGCGGCTAGATCTGGAACGATTAATTTGCATTCATTTACATGGCATTTGTATGGCAAAGCGGCGCGAAACCAGCAGAGAAATGATAAGAGCGACACGGAAAAGTTATTACTACCGAGTCGCGCTACTCCTTTGTCGGGAATCTCTCATTTAACGAGGGATTGTTACCGATACCCTTGCAATACGGAAGCTTCTGATGCCGCTCCATCAGATCCAGGTTTTCTTTCGCGAATCCTTCACTATTTACCGCCGTATTCGCCTTTCAATTCCACTCTGTAATTTTACTCTCTTCTTTTTCTTTGCTTGTTTAAACCACCCTTTGTGTGTGCGTGTACAATTTGAGCGTTATATCGTTTCGACAATGGTATTTTATTTCTTGTAAGATCTTTTTTTTTCTTCTTCTTCTTTTTCTTTCTTTTTTGCTGATATTTAATACCATTACAATGACAGCATTGTTGATTATTTGAATAATCAAACGAATATATTTCTTTTATTCACGGAGGAATTATATGAAATTTTAATGCCTGAATTTCATAATTGTTTCCAAATTATTATAATAATATGCCTTCGATCAGCCTTTTCTTTCGATCCTTAAGTCAATGGTTAGCAAATTCACTAGAAATAATATTTCATTTTTCAGAAAGTCTAAGCCAGCCAGCTTATTAATTTCTCTCAAAACTTAATTACTGTATAAAGAAAGAGCAAAAAAAAAAAAAAAAAAAAAGAAAAAGCACAGGATTTGACGATACAGGAAACAATATTCAAAACTGGCTGCCAGACAATTTTTCCCCGCGCTACGTTCTCAGGTCTTTGGCATACTGAACACTGGCAGACTCAGGAAACTTGGTTCGATAATACAACGGCTGTCTGCCCATCTATTGTAACAACCGTCCGTCACGAATACGTCATTTCAGAAGGCCTTCATCCGTGTAAAAGACCCGGCGATTCGCCGCTAATTATGAGTAATGACAGCCTTTAACGCTCCGCGGCACGCCAACCCCTTTCACAACCCCGGCTACCCTATTATTTTTTTCGCTAGAATTTCTCCGACTGGCCGGGCGCCGGTACCATGCTTATTTTAGAACTAAGTTGTTAGCGAGATTTAAGAAGGGCTTCGTGTTAACATTGCTAGAAATGGATTTCCTCCATGTTACCACGAAACTATAAAGTGTACAATTCTCAGCGCGATAATAAAAATTAATCAAACGACAAAGATACGAAGATTGGAATTTTGCAATATCCAATCTTCTAATAATAGATTAGCAGATGAGCTGCGTCTCAAAAACTATATTTGAGTCGTGTATAATTGCCCAATACACGTGAATATTATTTTAAATGAACTTCTGAAATATAAGAATACAAACAATTTTATTTACAATCTCGAATTGATCTCGGTTTTGAAATAACTTTTGCTCGTAGTTGGACAGGAATAAGAAGATGTAGATATACTCGAGTGTCCATATCGAATCGTTTTTACGCAACGCCTGGTTGGAAGCGATTTTAAAGTTTGCTCGCCTATCCATCACGAGCAATAATTCCCCTTTCACCGCCCGTTTCAATCTGGGTGTAAAATCCTCGGCCGGCTTCGGTGTCGCGATATTTAATCCGTGTAATCAGCAAGTTGACTCTCTCAGAAGCTACACGGCTAACACTGGAATTAATTCGGCCGGCAAATTTAATTATCGCTCGCCACGCTGGCAGGTGTTAGAGAACCAGTTGTCAGAGACAATTTACCGCATATTGGGTGTTCCGTGCGGTTTCCCAGAGAGAGACAGAGCCACGGGCTGTTTGTCGCCCACGCCTATGGCTGTATTCTAAATGCGAGCCCGTTACAGGGACGATACATACAGGACGACACCGTGGCCCTGCTTATCGATCGACCGGCCCCGTGGCAAGGATCTTCGGGCCCTAATCTTGAGGCTGATCGCGATCGGGCTTAATGCGAGCTTGCGAGGCTTTACGACCGCTCGTAAACCCTTCCCTCGTTGACTTACGAGCCGCGTAAAAATTAAGCGATTCCTTCTGGGCGAACTAGGACAATCTTTAACAGTGCTGTTTGTCATGTTAACACCCGTTATATGTGCTTGCTAAATCTCTGTCATTCTGTCCAACAGTCGATAATTGCTTCCTATAAGATTCGCCTTGATTATAATTATTTTTATACGAAAGAGATTCGTGTTTATATGCAATTACATAATAATTTTATAACAAATTTCGATTAGTGTAGGGAAGAGAGTATTAGATTTTGAAAGGAGTAACAAGTTATTAAAGGTAAATAAAGCTGTATGAAATTGCAAGAAAGTTAATTAAAAAATTATTATATTTCAAATTTTCAATGGTATTTAAAGTGTCTGAAATTTTGGTTTAATTAAAAAATATATAAAATTTATTCATTTCTTTATTGTTATAATTCATAATTGAACATACTTGCTTTTCGAAATTTTCATTAAATACAGGTCAATCATTTTGTTTGAAAGTTAATTAATCAATGTCCTCTTATCATCTACAAATCAATAGCTTTTGAAATATTCTAAATTATCTTCGGTAATCCGAATTAGCAACATTGAAATCTGTCACATTTTATATTCTCAAAATATTTGCAAAATCCTCGTAAAACCAATAAAATAATATTAAAACGAATAGATCAAATGATTTACTTTAAAATTTTGAACATATTTTACAACTACTATGATTACATAAATATTAACGGATCATTCGCTCTTATTATTTATAATATTACAAATTAGAATAATACAATAATGCATAATACAAATGGTATTCCAAATATATCGCATTTCTTCTACCATTCGCCTACAAAATACCTATTTGGAATAAAATAGATGATATATAATTGACAGCCGTGTAATTGAAACGAATTGAAATGTTTCACAAACCGCTCAAAAACTTTGCAAATTCGACGAACTTCCTGTCTTTTCGAGACGAACCAATATAAAAAAAAAAGATCGATCAGAACATCGATCGGTACATTCAATATTACGAACAGAGGGATATTAAACTTCTCGAAGAAAGAATCCCGCCCTTGAGAGCGGGACGCAGCAGCAGACCCCGTGAACTTTCCTTGAAAGACGGTGATCGCCTTTTATCCAAATCGCGTTACGGCAACTCGTTTCCAACGAACGAGTCGGCGAAAATCTCCGCGGCTATTGAACGAAACGGGCGCAGCAGGAGAGGGAGGCAACTTCTCGAGGCCTTCAAAGGGAGCCGCATTCTTCGTGGGGTCGAAGAATTCCGCGAATGGCCGCACGCGCCACGGGGGAGAAAAATCTTTACGCGGTCAATCGGGATCCTCTGATCCTCGTGCAGACAGACAGAAGCGCGGCAATAATCAGCGAGGGTTTTTTCCGATTTCCCTCCCTCGATGCATCGATAGATCCATTCATACTCGCGGCCAGTCAGCAAGTTTGAAATTACATCGGCTAACGAACCCGCGCCACCCCTCGCCCCTCGATCCGCCCCTCTTTTATTTTTACCATTGACGCAGGCACCGATGAAAACCGAATAAAATTCCCAACTTTATTCCGCCCCGTCGAAATCGTCAACAGCATTTTTCCTCCAATCCTGTGCACCACCACTACCTTTTCGATCCGGCACAAAGGGGCGCGGGATATTCCACGTTTCTTTCTTTTTTTTTTCTTTCGGAAGAAAGCAACGCGTGCCGTTAGACGCAGAGATTCTCTTTTTATAATCTCTTTCTGAGTGGAAGCTGTCAGGAATATCGTGAGAATTTACAGAAGCTGATAAGATTAATAAATTCGTATTACAAGAATATGAAAATTTGTTGAACTATTTATCTTTGGAAAGAAAGGGCAACTTTCCCAAATACTTAATATCCTTTAATTAAAGAAGATTTACCATTTCGAGAAATTAAAAAAGTATTTCAAACCGATTTCGTTGAAATCGAAAGCTTGCTACACAAAATAATCGAAAAAAGAAGAATAAAATCCATCCCTCCTCATCACTCGAAAGAGACACGCGTGCACGTACACTGCGTCACAAACACCGAGATAACGCGATGGAAGCAGCCGCATCCGTTGTTGTTCGTTCCGCGAGATCGGCGAGTGCCCTCGAAACAATTTATGCCGGTGGGAGCGCGCCACGTCCGACGTGCCTTATCTTCCCGCAACCTCCTCGCCGATAAGACGCCGGCCTCGCACCGGCCGAGTTGGATGAGGGAGCCAAGGGCAGAGGAATCGAAGGACGTGACGTAAGTGCGTGTAGGAGCGGCCTCTTTATCCTGTCGCCGGCAGACACGTCGGCTATGATTCTTACGCGTCGTGGGGAAGCATTTTCGCCGAGGTGTTCGCCGAGGGGAAGGAAGCGATGGAGGGGGCGCGGAGATATGTCGTGGGTGGCTGAAAGTTTCTTTTCCACGCTTTTCGAGGCGTGTGTATAACGGCGAAAATGGTGTTTCCCAGGGTGAAGGTGGCCGTACGTTTCTGACAGATTTCTGAAAGAGAAGAGAAAGAGATGGACGACGGTGTCTCGTTAGGATCGAAAACGGCCGAGGAAACGGCTTTTATGGGGTTTTAATGACGGTCATGGATCAGCCCCGTTAATTGGATTCCCGTGTCCCCGGAGAACTCGGTGAAATTGCCGATTATTTGTTGTCTGCTCGCACTCGGTGGCCGAGTTCCTTGGTAAATCATGGCGACATTCGCCGCGATTCCGCTCGATAGGTTGCTTATACGGCATCGCAGCGGGTAGCCCGAGAGAATTCGGCTCGGTTAACCGAGTATTTTCGTACTCGTACCGAGGGAAGGATAATTGAAACGTCCGTGGTTATTCGAGCTACGTTTTCTCGTGGCCTCGGCTCGATGTCGATATATCTTTTCCTCCACCGGGAGAAAGTTGAAAGTTCCTTTCGTTTTCGAGATTTCGATAAAATATTTCCGATGATTTCTTTTTTTTTTTTTTAATGTGTCGATATGAAAAAATCAAAGAGGATGATAAATAACTTCAACTTTTTCACGTCTACAGCCTCATGACTCATTAGATATAGATTCGTCCATATTTGTATAATTTTCTTGAGAAAAATTAAAATAAAGCTAGAGAAAATACTTTATTCTTCGAAGAAGAGTGCAAAAATTGATAGATCATTACTTGCCATATGATTCTATTATTATTTTTAAATACAATACAATTATTTATAGCACGTATTCACAGCGTTTAATTACGTTAAATCCATCATAAATAGTCGAATTCACAGATCAGATCCATACATCAAACTACGATTCACCTTCACCCTTCCTCAAACTCACCCCTCTCCTACGTCTCACCTTCCAACTCGAGCTAAAAGGCGCAGCGCCCCTTGAACCGCGTTATCTCGCGGAATCAATGGATAGCTCGCGCCATCAATCACCGACCGAGTCTCTCTTCCTTTTTCGTAGGCGTGTCCCCACGAAAGGTTCCGCAGATTACGCGCGTCCCGGAAAGGAGAGAGTACGGGAAAAAAGGCGAGGGGGTGGTGTACGGTCGGACGGTTTATTTACGACGTTATTTCCGAGGAATTCAGCTCGCGCAACCCGCGCGGTGGCAATTTGGTCGCTCGGCCGTGTTGGTCGCTCGCCGGTCCGATGTAAATGCAAATACAAATGCATTTAAACTGGCTGCCCTCTCTTTCCGTCTCTCTGCTCGTGCCTCGTGCATCTCTCTCTCTCTCTCTCTATCTTCCTTTCATTGCGGAGCACACGAGGCAGTAACCGTTAATCCGTGCCGCAACTAACCGCGCTCAAATGTGTACACCGACGGTGGAGGGGACCACGCGGGGGAGAGAGGGGAGAGAGCGGTTTCAACGAGAGTGCTGCCTCCTCCGTGGTTGACGCGTCGATGTTGCCTCTTCTTCTTCTTCATTATACGAGGCGGGCACGCACGGTATGACCGGTTATCCTCCTTTTCGCTGGAACGGCGATGCGCTTCCTACCGCCGCCGGGAACCTGGCTAATTTCTGCCGGTGTAGTTTGTCATTTTAATTAGGCGTTTTAATGCCTTGTCCTCGCCGACGTTACCGGATGCCACGCGAACAAGTTGTCGCCGGGAATTTCTCGCCTCGCGGAACGATATTTTCAACCGCATCGAGCTTATTGTTTTCATACGCGGCTTCGTGGAAAGGTATTTATGAAATTTATTATCGAAAGTATTTTTTTTTTTTTTTTTTTTTTTTTATATAATAGAGAATTGGCAAGTAAGAGAAAAGTTCGAAAGTTATTCGAACTGTTTCTACTGTTAATATGTGTATTGATTATTTAAGTTATCGCCGAGTTAAAATATTAAGATGTAAATACGAATAATGTAAAATAATATGGAAAACAATTGGAATGATTATAGTCACGTTAACATTTATTTTTATCAAATATTTTAAAAATAACATACACGTATGTATACATTATTACGAGGTTTGAACGTCAACATTAGAACTCGGTACAAGAAATGATAACATCGATTGTTATTGAAATCAAAATATATTATATACTTATATACGTTATATCCAAAATATTGTTAAGTCGTACATTGGACACGGAACAGAACGTGTGTGTTCCTCTCTGCTCCTCGTAAGAATATTTTATTAACGTTTAATAAATTAATTAGTCTTGTGTAAATAGTCGTAAATTATTGTAAAAAATAAATAGAAATACATTATGGAAGAACGAGCGGCAACAATACTATTGATTTAAAAAGAACAGGTATATATTTATATGCTATAATATTTTTAGTAGAAGAATTGTCAGTGTAATGTCTCTATTAATAAAAATTAATTTTTAAGAACTACTTTTCCTAGTTTCGCTTAAAAAAAACTTTCAAAAAATTTTAAAATTAATTTAAAGACCATCCATTTATTACATTCTTAAATTTCATAACTATAACTCTCTAAATCGATATAATTTACACTCGAATTTTTCTCTTGCGTACCAAAGATCTGTCCCCATCACGATTTTTCCTTCATTTATATTTCCATTGACTCGCACGAAACAAGGCGGAATGGTTGCGCGGGGAACGCGGAAGAAGCGTGAATCGACTGATAGAATCCGGACTCATTGAACGGCAAAACGTATTGATCGCGAACGAAGATAAATACGCGTCGTTGGAACGGATGAATTACTATTCTTTTTTATCTTCTTATTCCCCTCAGACGCGGCGAATCGTCAAAGGATGGCGATTTATCGTTTTCGTATTCAACGGATTAAGCCGTCGTTCGAGGTCCGGTCCTCGGCCACGGGGCATGCAAATCCACGGTCCAGGCCACGGCGAAAAGAATACGATGCGGCGTCGGTTGAATGCCTCGAATGATAATACGAGGCTTTCATTGAGGAAACGCGTGCGCTTGCAGTAGCTTACAAACGCGGCACCGTTTGAATACCAAATTAAATGCGGTAAATACGGTTCGCGGAATGGCCGGTGACCAATTCAATGTTTCCCAATGGTGCCCGTGAAAATGGGACGATTCTGATTAAATATAGAGGGGGATTCGAGTCTTTTGTGCATTTCGAGGATTTTAAAGTGGATTTTTCGGTTTCTTCTCTTGAGCAAGAAAGGAAGATCCGATGAAATGTTTTCTATTGTATATAATTAATTATTTTTTACATAGACTTTTTTGAATTATTTTTAACAAGATTGAAAGTTTTTTCTATTAATTTCGAGTAAGCGGTTCATATAAAATGTTTATATTTATATAGAAATGCCAATCAACCCTGAAAATGATTTATGCAATTCAACTTTTTTATTTTTTATTTCAATTGAGAAATTAATTAAGTATTGTTAAAAATACAAGATAATTTAGTTCTATTATTTCAAAATCCGTAACTGAGATCTATCTTGATAAATTCATTGTAAATTCTATTATTACATGTAAGTATATATTATATATAGTTAATTTGATTATTAATTTTAATTAGTATCAAATTTATAGGATTACAGAATTATTTTAGATAGATTATGTGATGACACTTGAATATAAAATTTTCAATTTGTAAATATTGAATCAATAGATAGAAGGATTTTGTAATTATTTAATTGATTTGGCAATTGAAAGTTTAAAAAATAAAACAATTTTTAGAGAATATAACTTACATTCATTGGATTCGATTTTTGAATAATTTTGAATAATTATAATAATTAATATTCTCTTTTATATCGTACAATTAAGAGATAAAAGACATTTCTTTAAATTTAAAAAATATTTTCACAGCATATAAGAAGAGTACTTTACAATCATCTCATCTACCAAGGACTCTCTCCTCGCTTAAAATAATTTTCGACGATTTTAAAAAAAGAAAATGTCAATTTTCTGAGCAAGAGGCAGATTCACGGCCCCGGTATAATTTCTCGTTTGTATTCTAGGGATTAAGCCATTCGTGGTATCGCGAGGTCTTGCTTACGATCGCTCGGTCATGCAAATCCGACCGAGACGAAAAAATACGATAGCGTTGGGGCTACCACGCCACAAATGATAATACAATCGAGAGTTTCGCGGGATAAAAATGGATTCATTGAAGAAACACGTTTGCTCACGAGTGAGCTCGTTCCGAATTCGAACTAAACTGTCCGTTATCGAGCTTAAATTTACCACCGTGAAATATCTACTAATTTTACTCACCCCTGACCGATTACGGATAAGTTATGCTCCGCCTAGGGAAATTATTTGATAGCGGTATCAGTTTTTAACGCGCCACGTTCTCTTTAGGGTTTGCAATATTTATTGCAGATGTGATTACATTCAATTTCAGGTAGAGACAAAAATTCTATTCAATGGTGTAATGTAGATTCGAATTTTAAAAAATTAAAAAATTCATGATAAAAACATCAATGTTCGAATTTTAAAGTAATAGGCACAATGGTAATCCATCTATTTCGATCGTTTCATATCCATTTTACGAAATAACCGAATATTTAAAAAATTACGAACAATAAAAATCTATCGTTGTAATTCATTAAACTAAATAAAGAACGAACAAATTCCGTTCCCGTTACGATTTCACCGCAAATCTTGCAACAATCTCGCAACAATCTTCCAAAGAACCGCTAACCACCTGGCCATCATTATCATCACCATCATTCCCATCCACGAAACCACCGAGTCACAAGACGATCCTCCATCATTCCCTCGGCTGAAAGATCTAGGAAAGATCCCGCCGGTTCTGGCAATCGGCAACGAGGTGGCCGTGCCGCGCAGACGATCCTCGAGAGTGGAGTGCACCGAGGGGTCTGGATCAGGTCGCATCCTATCTGCTAACAAGATCAAGGGGCCCGATCTGGCCGACTCGTCGAGGCCTCGATACACACGACGCGTTTGTGTTCGAGGTAACAAGAGCGTTATCGAGCACCCACCCCCGTGGCAACCTCTTATGGAAACGCGCCCATGCGTTGGCCGACGTTCTACACGGCAGCGGGGGTGTGTGTCGCGCTCTCTCCCCTCCCTTCTCATCCCCCCCCCGAACCGTACGTCGCCTTACGTTCCTTTCTAACGTCGCCTCTTTGTCGATGTTTCCCACTCTCGTCGTGGCTCGGATTCAAGCCTGGAGCCGATAGCGCGGCGACAACGATATCGATACACAGGGCTGGTAACAAAGCCAACGATTTATGGCGGCGATTTATTGCTGTATTTATAGCGGCACCTTCACCACCATACCGGCCGGCCGTTCAAGTTCGCGCCGGGCGCATTCGGTTGCACCGCGATAAGGGAATGCAATTTTTGGTGCACCGATGCCTCTGAAGGAGGTTACCTTCCAGTTTCTTTATGTGGTAGGTTATCCCGTGAATAATGCGGTTTTTCACAGTGTATCGTTCGTTCGCGCGATAGAGAAAAAGAAGAGGGGTATTTGATTGTTCGAAGTGTGATTTTGAAACGGGAATGCATATAGATTGCATTAATAGTGAGCACAATCGATGAATTTACGTTGTTTTCGCGCGTTTCTTGGCTGCTTTAAGGGAGAATTATGAAGCAGGAATACATTCCATTGCTTGGGGCGATTGGGTTTAAAAGTGGGTTATTTTTCAGTGTCCTTTTGATCGTTGGTGCTCGAGTGCGCTGCAATCCATTGTCGATATTTGCATTTCTCTCCACCACTTTCCAACTATCGATTCTAGAATGATGTAGAGTTTGCTTCTGTCTCGAATCTTGAGGTATGAAGATGAAATTCAATGCTTATTTTACTCGATATTACTTTATAAAATGAAATTTCCAAAAAAAAAAAAAAAAAAAACAAAAGCCCTTAAACAAATTTCGCTTCAAAATCTGCTTAAAGAATCTCCCTCTTCATCTTCTTCCCCGTCGTTCATCAAAGATCTTTCTTTGGCACTTCCTCCAGGATTGTTCCTGATGTTTACGAATGGCCCGGTCCCACGGATTCGATTTTCATCAAGCCCACCCCAAAGCTTTCACTGGCAGCCGCGCGATCTCTCCGTGTGGCGAACGACGCCCGATTCTTCAGCAGCCGAGACTAATCTTCGTGGCACGATGGACGGTACTTTACTGTCACAGGCCTGTGACAATACAATACCGGAATCGTGGAATCGTTGCTCCGTTTCCTTCGCCTTTCATCTGTCAACATCAGCACGCCCTGTTCTTTCCCTTATTCGTCTTCCCCAGGCGCCGCTTCTGGCGGCTAATGAGGGGAAAATTTTAAGTAATATGGTTTTTCAACGTCCGAGAAAATATTGACTGCTGTGTATTCCATTGAATTTTTACAAATTAATCAACGGAAAGATATTTGCTCCATCAAATAAAATGACACATGGAAATTATCTTTATATAGAGAATATATATCATATATATCTCTTCTTTCAATATTGGATCGACTTTTCACATATCCTCTTTCTCCAAGCTTGATCAATTTTAAAAATAAAAATTACGGAGAAAGTGAAAAGTGGATTTTCCAAGTCGATCGATAGAAAGGGTATAGCGAGTAGATTTAAGAAGAAAACCGAAAACCAACATCGCCTTTTCCAACCGCCACACCAGATAAAACCCTTTAAACCTCCTCCTCCATTTAATGCTCCTGGAAGCGCGTTAAATCCACTATCTTGCCTCGAGTGCACCGCACATACGAAACGGGGTAGCCGGGCATAAAATATCGGCGGCGCACGTTCCCGTCCCGTAAAAAATGTATCGCGCAAGGAACGATGCAAACGATCTCCGCGGCGGGTAAGAACCGTTTATCTGGACGCTCGATTCCGCGGGAGGGGGCATGGCGAATTAGCATGCACGTGCACGTGAACTTTAAAGTTTGAATCTGCACGATGTGTGCAGTTGGCGGGACGGCGATTCGTTAATACGATACGATGTTCAATAAAGAGGGGGAAAGGAGGAGGGAGGTCCCCGCGATTAGATCGTGACTGGCGCCCGAGAAACGTCCAAGGAAGATTTACTTTCGATCGGGATTAAAAATGAATATTCATGGCCACGCCTATCAAAACATAACGCGGATCGATTGAACCAGTTTGCGGATCAATTTGCTTCCGTCGTCTCGTGTCGGACGACTTTTGAATAGATACATTTTGATGGGTGGATTGATTCGAACGAGAGAAATTTAAAAACGTTTCGCGACACGAAGGGAAGTGAGGATGATTTATTTCATCGGTGAGAGATCTTTCACGATAAATTGCTAACAATTTTAGGATCAGTTACGTTAATTAAATCGGTAAATTATTTAATCGAAATTATTTAAATTAGATAAAGTAGCTTATATATATATTTTTTTGCATTTTTAGTATTATAATAAATAGTAGTAATGCAATGCAAAATTTTGTTAATTAAATCAGCTTGTTAAAATCTTCATTTATCTTTCGAATATGTTATCGAACTTATTTAAATGATAATTCATTTTTTAAATATCTATTAAATATACATTATATTTAGATTGCGACTTCTTTTATTATCTATTGGATTTATTTATACAAAATTATAATTTTATAATAACAGATTTCTCTTTATCTAAAAAAAACAATCGTTTATAAAATATATCACGTAATATATTCTTATTTCTTATATTATATTCGATATAATTCTTTTCACAACTTTCAACATCATATCCAACAGTTTTATCAAAAATGATTTCATGCAAATAATAATATATATAATGAAAAAATAATTATTTCTGCAAACCAAGTTTATCCCAACCGGATTTCAATTTTTTTAAGAAACAAGCTTTAACACGAATCTTCCAAATCGAATTCGAGCAAAGTTACTAGAGTAGAATCTAAATAGCGGCTAAACCGACCGATAGTTCCCCAAGATAATCAACAGTCCGTTTAAATACACGATGAAAACAAGAGCCGCAAGCGTAATTAATCTTGCCCGTCACGAACTCCCTGCCAATTCAACGCAACAAGATACTCCACCGTTGTCTCGTCTAATCGATTATCGGCGGCGAACAAAAGCAAGAAACAACAACCATTCTAAGAGGGGGAGGAAGGGAAAAGCCACCAGATCTAGATTCGAACCCCCCGTAACTATCTTTGAAAAATTGCCTCCTTTAAACTCGCCTACTAACCCTGCTAATTATATTCCAAACAATTGAAACTAATCGTGATCCCTTAATCACCGATCGGTCAGCCCACGCGATTAACCGACTTTTATCCTCCGGAGGAAACCAAAAAAAATCACTTTATCGGCCCCACGGGTCACGTGGAGGGTGGATCGAATCGAAGCCTCGTTCCTTCTATCCCCGAGCGTCGCGATCATTAAATCTGTAATCACGGCGGTTCCCTCCGCCCTTTTTTCTCTCTGTTTCGCCTTTCACGAAGGGAGGGGGACACGCTGGTCGCGTGAACTCCCCATAAATCGTCCACGGACCCGATAGTTCGCCACCATGGCAATGACGTACGATCGACGCGGCCCATAACTTAAAGGCGGAATCAAAAGCCGATTACCCGCCTTCTGTCCGCCTCCACTCTCTCTCTCTCTCTCTCTCTTTCTCATCCGCTACCTCTCGCGTCTGTCTGCTACTTCGAGAACTTCTCTTCTCCCCACCCGGTGGTGGTACGATTTATCGTATTAACAAATTACCCTCTCACCTTTCGCCTCGTTTTCTTAATGTGTTAAGCGAGATCAGACGCGGGCCGACCGCTTTCTCTCGTCGATTCGTGCGATTTCGTTCGATGTAACCTTTCCATGCTCGATCTTTTCGCTCGGGAGTGTGCGACGATTTAAAAGTGTTTGTGTTGGATTGAATGTTGCGAGAAAGATGAGTTAATTAATATTGATGATCGTTTGAAAGGTCGAATGTGTAGATGAATATTTTTATTCCGATTTAATATTAATTGTAAAATCGGCATCATCCTTCGATCTCGATGATTTTTTTAACAAGATCGTCGTAGTATTTTGAACGTTGTTCGTTAAAAAGTTATTAATCTAATCTAAACTTAATATAAATCGATAGTTAAATAAATTTTTGTTTGATATCGATTAATTTATGTTAATTCTAGGTTTAATTTCGTCATAAATCAAGATTAAATTAATTGTTAGCTGGTTTAATTTCTATTAGGTTTCGGTTAATTTAGTTTTCTTAATCTGACTGTCACGAGGCAGTCGACTATCAGATTTAAAAATTATAATATGTCTTGTAAACTAATGTTAATATGATAATCTGAGCAAAAGTATTTCGAAGACTCGTTTTCTTAAATAAATAACATTTTAATGAACAACGATCGCTTCATAATTTTTCATAATTTTTCAAACGATATATCGTATTATACAAATGAAAATCATAATATAAACTTCAACTTCATCTCTCACAATCTACCATTCTCTACCATTCACGCAGAAATAATAGACCGAAATTTTCATTTTCGTCCAAATTTCTGGAATCGTGCCACATCCACGCAGACAAAAATCTTTCTAACAAAGAAAGAAGAAAAGAATAAAAGAAAGAGAGAGAGAGAGAGAGAGAGAGAAACAGAAGTAGAGACTAGATATCACGCGCTACTATGAGACCTAGATTCGAATCTGAGCAAGTCCCCCGGGGCCTTTTCCACCCTTTTTCCCCGGGTCTACACGTGTACCCGTCGTGGTGGATAGATGTATTGCAACGCTTTCGAACACAAATCTTCGCCCGGTGCTCGGTTGATCGCGCAGCTGATTGCTGTCACGAGCGAACGAGCCAGCTCTGTAAGTCCTCTTGTATATTGCTCAGGCGTAACCGGTCCGTAGACAAAAGCGGCGAAACACCTCGCGCAATAACCGATCGACAACAAGGCTCTCGTCGACGCGGCAATTCTCTTTCTCTCTCTCTCTCTCTCTCTCTCTGCGCGACGTGTTATCTCGGATCCAACGTTTGATCGAGGGATTCGTCGAAACGAGATCGAAGGATAAGGGGCGCGTAATTACACGGAGGAAGCGGCATCGAATCGTCGTGATGTGACCATTGTTAGAAATTCCATCCCTCCGCTCTATATGACTACGCAAATCCCGGCGATTAAGTGGATACGTAATTCCAAGTTTCATCCCTAGACTTAGGTTGAGTCTAAATCTTATCTAAGTGGTGGGTATCGGTAAGTTCGGTATTTTGAACCCTCTGCCGATACGCTGTATAATTTTGGATTTTCTCTTTTGCGTTATTCCTGTCGCGTTGTATGCGTGGATAGAATTGTTAGGCGAATTTCCAGATCTACTCGGTTATGACATGTAACACGTTGGTATTTCTTAGTTTGTTTCTACGGTGAATATTCTATGCGTAGAAATTTTACATATAGAGTCTCGTTTTTTTTCCTGTTATACCTTATATGTTTTGTAGAAAATAAAAATTAAAAGTGATAAATAATTATTTACAAAATATGATTATCGTTATAATACTTTTATAATTCCAACTTCTTTCTAAAGTGAGTGAGTGAAGCTCAAAGTTAATAGAGTTTTGAAATTACTTTGTAAATAGTAATTTATTTCGTTTCGTAACAATGCTTCGATGCAATGATATTTATATGATTTTTTTTTTAATTTTGGATTATAGAATTTTACGAATTGATAAAGTTTTCTCGGAAAAAACCGAGACATCCTATGAATATTTAATATATTCTATTTCTATTTTTTTAATAGAAAAATTTAAGACAATTTGAAAAACATGATTTAAGAATTTTCTAGTCATAAATCGAAAAAAAAAACATATCTACTATCAATTATTTAAATATGAAAAATTATTAACCTATCTTTTATAATGTAACATTGCAAGAAGATTCTAAAAATCTCAAACACCCGATCGAGAATATTTAAATTATACATCTTAATTTTAATATTCTTCTAGACCGAAAGAACACGATTTCTTGAACGAAGCCTCCATTAATCCTCAACAAGACACGTATTCACAACGACCATGCCAACACGATCGAAAACAGTCACAGTTAGACTCGTTCGAGTGGCGGTAAAGTTTCCTTAATTAACAGAACCGCGTATTTAATACCAGTCTGAGGAAGAGAAGGAGAGTGGTGGCCAAATTTCCCGCGAAATCGTCATTTATCCGTTGGACCGAGCGTTATGCAAATCGTACGACTCGCATAACTCAACGGCGGCTCGCGGATTAAAGCCTGGGCGTTTCCATGCAAATATCGAGGGGATAGACGAGTGGGCCAAGGAAACTGCTCCGCTTCATCGATACAAACGCATGGACACCGCGGCGGGCAAATTCGTGGACGGGCAAGGCGTCCTTCGTGTGGACGAATAAATACGATCCTCGAGCGCGCTATTTACGTTCGTACGACGGTTTGGTTTACGGTGACTTGCAACCAAGTTGCATCGCAATTTGTAAAGTCACGGGTGGAGACGTGATGGAGAATTGCTTTACGATCTTACCTTACCGTAGCGACGCGTTGTAAGAAAATGTATGCAGATTGGGGCTGTGTTTAGATTCCGACGAGCGCAACCGAGTCGAGATCGAGGCTGGCGGGAGGGAAGGGTTGGATTATGTATGTGGAGAGGATTGAGGAGGGCTTTCCGGATCTTGGATGTGATATTGGATGGTTTTGGGTATGGCTGCTGGACTAGTGAATGTATTCGGTGGAATTTTAGAATATTGAGAAGAAAGTTTCGATATTTTCAAGTTTATGCTATAGTAACTCGCGAAAAATTTTTGTAAACTGGAATCGATTGGATAATGAATTTTTTTAAGGGTGTTTTTGATCAAACTGTGTTTTCTTATCGTTATAAAAAATTTTTATAAGCTAGGAAGAGCTTTTGATAACTAAGTATCTAGTATAACTACTTTTTTATTTTGAACATTTTATTTTCTGTAGATTCATAATATCGAAATTCGTATAAAAATATTATTAATTAATATGAAATTTAATAAATTTTGATTAAAATTTTGGTATGAAACTGTCAATAGTATATTTATATCATTTTAATTACAAAGATGAGTATAATTTCTCTCATAACTAAGTATCTATTTTTTTATTTTGAACATTTTATTTTCTTTAGATTCATAATATCGAAATTCGTATAAAAATATTATTAGGCGATATGAAATTCAATAAATTTTGGTTAAAATTTTGGTATGAAACTATCAATCGTATATTTATTTCATTTTAATTATAAGGATGGGTATAATTTCTCTCAAATTTAAAATATATCTTCAAATATCATGCACAGATATAATTCTCTCACAAAAATTCTCAGGAATCATTCCATAGTCAAATAGGATAAAACCGTTTTATCGTTATTATTCCATTTCTTTATTAAATTAATTCGTCGATCGTACCTTCCCAATTTTTGCGGGGATTATATATAAAACGTGTGTAGCATGACGTGCAAATACGCGGCAAATTTATTGCTCTTTACTCGCGGATGTCGTGGAATTCCACGATGGAATTGTTTCGAAACTATGCGGTCACGATTTTTGTTTCCGCGTCGCGGCAAAAAACCGGCCGGACGACAGCGAAAAAATGTTCCTTCCGACTTTTAGAAATGCTTTCGTATCTTTTTTTTTTTTTTTATTTTCATTTGTTGTGTTTCCTCGAAAATACTCGCTTTACGCGTTTCAATCGTTATTTTTTTTTTCTTCCTCTGTGACATTTTAACTTTTTCTCATTCAGGAATTAAATTGATCACTTTTTAAAATTTTTAATTTTTAAAATATGGAATTGAAACTACTCTATAAACTTTTCAATGTTTCTTAATTTTTCATTTTACTTAAAAAATAATTCGTACAAAAAATCTACTTTATGTATTTTATTCAGAAATATAAATTTGATATTTTTCATCTCGAATATTCATCTCGAAGAATTCGTTTCAAAATACTATCTATGCTCGTTAAGAAAATAATTTTCAATAAAGGAATAATCCTCGATACGATTTCAACCTCGTTTTCCCGCAATATTCTTTTCATCAGGATTTTTCTCTCTCGAAAGGATTCCTTCTCCTTATATCGCGAATTTTCTTTTATATCCTTTCTATTAGATGTAATTATCCGGAAGACCCCTGGTCTCCAATATCACACACACACACACACAAACACGTGTATCATACACATAAAACACTGATTACATTTATTTCATACCTAATCCCCTTCAACTCGTTAATTCTCATTCAAATCAAAAAAGAATATATAAAAATAATCAACGAATATAATATCCGTATATACGCACATCTGTATCGATTCAAGTCAAATCAAACTCATCAACCCGAATTTCCCTTAACAAGACCGACCCTTCGACCTCATCCTCAATCCAAACAGCACACAAATCCAAAACTCGATCCCGTCTGAATTATCCTCGCAAGCCGAGCCACAATCACGGGGCCACAACCAAAGTATCGCAAAACTCGATGTACACTCCTCTTATCTAATCAACCAATTACCACCCCATTTCCTATAATCCTATCTGTACACAATCACAATCTGTATCGCTGTTGTTTCGTCAAATATATCAGGCAAAGTCATGCAACGTTTACACATTAATCATACACGATCGAACAATAATCGCCACCCCTCCTCCCCCGCGGTCACGGCAATTAGTTGCATAATTTATTCTCGTGGAATCCTCGATTCCCCGGACAAGGAAGGAGGGGGAGGGGGGACGGATGGGTCGAGATCGATTTCCAGGCTCGATCGCGATATCTCCGGACAATTCATAAAGGCAGACACCGGCCACCCTTCGCCGGTGTTGGCTTGGTTTTGCACGCGTCGTACGATGGCCCTCGAGGGTGTGGAACGCAGGAGGGAGGAAAGGGGGTGGTCGAACATCGGGGGTTGCGTGTGCGTGACCGGACCTCCCGCGTTAACGGAAGCGGCCCGCCAATCTGATTGGCCTATCCTTCTCGTAATTGCCTGTAGATCCCAATCGCGATTAGTCGGGGAAATTAATACGGTTCTGGATGCGGAATTTATGCGACTCTGACGTGGATTATGCATATAGGATGGCCGAGCTGCAATAACCGCGTCGTTACACGATGGCGTTATCGCGGCGTTGTGATTGTGCTCGTTCGCCTTCTCGATTTTAATCGGCGACAGGATAGGTTAATATGGGGCGAGATTGATGGAATCTCTGCGCTTTCGAATTAGATTATTATGGGGAACGTGATTCCTACAATACTAGTTTCCTTGGGGAAAACGTTTCAGAAGTTGGTCTTTAATTTGTGGGATTTTGGAGTATGGGGATGTGTAATGGTATTTTCGAATGGTAATTAGTTATCATCAAAAACTTTTAAGAGGAACTAAAGGTTCTTTTATGATAGTTTTTGATAGAGTTTGGATAATTAGTAGCTTAAATATTCGTATACGCAAAGTCGAGAATAAAATTCACCATCTGATGGATTTCCATCGCGCCGCAGTCGACAACCAATAATCGACATCGAGGCGTGACATCGTTCAGCTTTCACAATCGATCATTTCCTCCATATTTCAACAGTTTTCGAAGCGAAAAAGACAGTGACCGCGTGAACATCGAATCTGTATTTGCGAAATTAACTCGAAAGGGTGTATCCAGTATCTTGAACGACCCAGATCAGCACAGCCATTGTCTGATGGAATTAGCACCAGCATCCTCCGTGATTAAACGTCCACCACCATGGTTCCATGGTTCTTGGAAGAGGGTTCTCTCACGAAGGGAGAAGTTAAGGGGAGGAGAAGGCAAAGGGATACATGCATACCTATATGAGGGCTACGCATACCTATAGCTCCTCGAAACCTGCCAGAATCCCAGCACCCTCACTTCCATTTAACCGGATAATGTCCATTGTTCCGAGCATCCCACGCATCCTTGGACGCAATACGTAGAGGCACGGACTGAAATGCTCGCGATACTACGACGAATGGCAGCCAAATGGCCGGTTAAATGTACTCGCGACTGCATTCTGTTGGCACCGAGTTCACGATCGTTTCAGAGGAACACCAATCCTTGGTATTCAGGTGTAAATTGGTCTTGAGTGTCTCGTTTCGCTTCCGCTCTGCTCACAGTTGCGAAACTAAAGATCTTGAGAATTTTCGTTGGACCAGAATAGGAAAGGATTGGAATTGAATTGTTCGTTTTAGTGGGTGATTTTGGAATATTTGTTGAATAATTTTCAGGTTTTTGGAAAACGAGGCGGTATTTGCTATAAACGAGCTTTATGTACAAACACGATCGTTGCATCTATACAACGTGATTCTATATCATCGATTCCTCTTATTCGTAATATAGACGATTCTTTTATATGTACAAAACATTGTAAAATCTTAAACGATGAATGTCTCGTTGGGCAGTGATGGTTCGTAACTCAAATCCATGGACCAAGACGACTTTCGAGAACATTGGCGGCGTCCACGCGTCCCATCAGTCTTAAGTGGTTCAATAGGTCTGCTAGAGCTGTGGCCTCTTGATGTTTCGCTTCCCACAGATCCAAGATATGCTCCGTTGGACTGGCTTTCGTCGCGAAATAATCGACGTATCTGAATAAAATCATCACTTACTTCAATCTTTCATTGTCTTTTAACTCGGTGAAAAAAAAAAAAAATCGATAAACTCTCACCGATCTACTTGAAGTCGTTGCGCTAACATTCTCCAATCATTTCCTCGCGCGCTTGGCGGATCAAGACACTGACACAACTGTTTTCTAAGCGTTTTAGAAAATCTTCAAGGGGGAAAAAATCAATTAATGATCTATATGGGGATCAAGAAAAGGGATAAAAAAGAAGACGCTATACCTGAACGGTCTGGGAACGACGGATTCGGTCGATCTGTTCGAATTCTTTCCACGAAGAACGATTGATGATTCGGACTTTGTGGTCCTCTTCCCACTGGATCCGTTCCTCTTCATCAGATCTAGGTCAATTCTCAGGAACAATGTGTGCTCTTCGAAACCGCATTGACAGACACGTAGCTCGAAACTGAGCCTCAGATCGCCAACTGTTTTCTCGATTCTGAATGATCTTCTCACGCTGGTCCTCGTAGAAGACCAGATTCGACGATGCGGTATCTCTTGCCGTTCCACAAATCCGCTTTCTCTGTCCTCCAAATCGATTCGAAGCGGTGAACTGCCGGCTCTGAAACCTAAGGCTCCGTGGTCGATACGAGTACCACCTAGCCGACGTTCCTGTACCAATGGATGACTAGTCTCAGACAATATTATATAAAACAATTCGAAAAATAGAACAATATTTGAGATTTGATCTGAAAATTGAAAATAAATATCTATATTGACCTGTTCTATTACAAGCTTGAAAGCAGCTTTTGTATCCTCCATCAGATGGCACCTGATATGATCTCTTTCACGTGACAAGAACACAGCCACGCAAATTCTCTTTACCGCGAGTCCTGGCGCCACCACAGAATTCTCCCCAGCCACTGCGTATACACTAGGAGTCTCGGTGACCAAGAAAACTCCGGAATGATCTAGTTGCGCAAACGGTTGACCGGGAAGATTTATAGGTTCACCTCCCAGAGTCAAAATCTTTCTCCACATCGAGCTCGAGGTAAGATTAGAACTGGTGGAGGAGTTGCTCGAGTTGTTGGATCGAGTCTCGAGATCAAGGTCGGTCGACCAGAGACTCAGTTCCCAGTTACCAGTCCTGAGTTCAGCACAATGTTCGAATTGCAAGATCACTGGCTTCACCAGGTCTATTCCACTCGGACCACAAGCCACTACGGCTGACAACAGAGTCAGACTGGGCGGCAAACTAGGTCTTAGGGAGTCGTCTCCAAGGACGGCCAAATGTAAACCGTGTCTTCTTCCACGGGAGATAGCTCCTTCGGGTACAGACATCGAGACTCCAACTTCGGGAACCACCAAAAGCGCACCTTGCTCGTCTACCATCGCTCTTACAATGAACCCACTAGAATCCTCGTGATTCCTGTCGTCCTCTCCAGTTCTATCTTCGTCATCGTGCTCGTCGTCGTCCTCGTTGGTGCTTTCTTGATTCGCCTGGCAGGTGGAACCTAAAGACCAGATGTTACCAAGACTGGTCACTATACTCGTTGTCTGATCGTCGTGTTCGAGTTGATGGTACTTGTTTCTTACGAGATGATCGGCCCTCCTCGTTATCCGATAAGCCTCTGCCACGCTGCGAATTCTTGCAGGAAGATCTGGTCACGGAGGAGCTGGGCGATGGCCTGGTGGTCGAGGGCAGCGAGAGCTGCGGCACGTCGTAGTGATGCTCCGAGCAAGATCTGCGTATCGTCAGAGAGACTTTCAACGGGGGACAAGAATCGAACGGGGTTTAATTCCTCGAGGGTCGTTTACCTAGACATCCTAGACGCGTTCGACTCGTCTATCACTTGCTCCAACCGCCTGTCCACCGAGAGAACCGTACGATCGTTCTTCGACACTACGGATTTCGCGAGATCACCCGGACGACGGAAGTCCAATCTGGCCACACCGTACAAAGCCTCCATCCTTTCCTTCCGACGCATCAATCGAACGAAGAAGATGGTGGTCAGCGCCAGAATGATCGCCGCCAGGCTCAGAGTGATCCAAAGAGCCAATATGTTTCTGTGATCGATCGCCCTGGTTGCTGCAGAAACGACAGCTTTCAAACTAACTTTCTATCGTTGGAACAATTCTTCGCAGTGGCAATTACCTTCCTTGAAGACTCTTGGTCCATCCTGTCCGAGAGCTACGTGGGTATAGCACGAAGACGAAGAAAGATGATTTACTTTATGAGATTTTTACCGTCTGATTCGCGATCAAACTTGCTAACAAGTCGAGCAGCACAAGTCGATTCGCTGACGTATCATCCTATTATATTCGTCGCGTTTCAACTCAACGACCCATACATCGAAAATTTAATCGAATCTCTCCCGGCGATGTTACATCTGTCATTGAACAATGGGAATATTTGCCGCGTCCAATGACCGGTTAATCGAGGAAGGTTACGAAGCAACGGTTAAAGGATCGAGGAGGCCTTTCTGCGAGTCATTATTAATTTAAATCGTATCTCAAGCATGCGGCCGCGAACGACGATCATCGGATGCGACTCTCGGGACAAGAGAAGCCTGTTCGCTCGTAATAAATTGTTCGGCCCCGGTCACGGTGAGATAAAAAGAAAGGCGAAAGAAAAAGAAAGAGGGAAAGGGAGGGAAAAGGAGGCAAGAACGCAGCTGGGGCTCACCATTACATCGATCCGCGGAACAAGACTCGACGATGACGTCCTTGCCTTGACAGGGACGGCCACCATTGCTCGCCGGGGGGTCGTTGCAGGATCTCCTTCTTATTCTGGAACAATCGGGACCGCATGCGGACCAGGAGGACCAGCTTGACCATCTGCCGTCGACCGCTGAAAGGCAACGGGCGAACTTGAAAATCCCGATTAAATCTCGTCTTATCAGAGATGTATCCCCGGCCACGGTGGAACGATTACATCTCGTTGTTGTGTTCAGTGTCTGGAGGATGTCCTCGTCTTTGATCGTTTCGTCGATGGGACAGGGAACAAGACTGTTTTGAGCTCGAGAAAGGGTAACAGCCATCGTACTGTATCATTGTAATTGTTTTGTAATTGGCTGGTGCTGTCTGGCTTACCGGGACAGGAAGGATTGCACTCGACCCTCTGCGTGGCTGGACCCGGACAGGCTTGACCCCCATTCATGGCCACGGGATTCGTGCACGTTCGCGTCCTCTTTTGTACACCTCGGCCGCAACGGGTGCTGCAGTCCGACCATCCGGACCAAGAGGACCACCCGCCGTTCACTTTGGGAACGAATCCAAAACGGATGGAATATTATTGGACGGATTAAGTATAAGATTATAGTCGACAAGAAAAGTAATACGACAAAGTGGTAATTTGAAGCATTAAACCCTTTCGCTCTTAATAACGGTCAGGAAAATATTTTTTTTTGGAAGAAAAAAGTAATTTTATTAAAGGACAGATAGAGATATAAAATTAAATTCATACGAATTTACGGATGATAGTTTAACAGTAGAGATAATTATTATCATTCCATCGTATCGAAGATAGTATACAAGTACTTGTAGATGCAAGATAAAGCTGACTCAAAACATAGCTACCCACCGTGATTAACATACCACCAAGACTTGTTCAACAGTAGCGTATTGGCTACCAGTTCCACCGTAGCGAAAGGGTTAACGATGCGTGATAGCACTACTCACTTTTCTCGCCATGATGCCAGATACAATTTACGACTAGAAAGTTCTCAAACCAACAATAAGCAGAACGCAATTAGGAAAACATAGAAAAACGTTTCGACAAAAACGAGCTAAATTAAACTCCGAGTCTCATTAAACTGCTTCGGAAACAGCAATTATCACCTACCTGCTCGACCTGCTAAACTACGCAATTTCTCACGCAATACTCTTCCAAACTCTTCATTGTTCTACACCTTCCCTCCGTTATATTAATTATCTCTCGATCATTGTTTCCAATTACGTTCAGACTCGATGCAATATTCATCAAGATCCCACGGAATTCGCAAAATTCTCACCGTAAACCGTCAACACGGCCGGTTCACTGACCCGCCTCGCGGCGATGTTCTCAGCGACGCACGAGTAATTCCCCTGATGCCTCAGCTCTGCCTTTCCCAGTATCAGGTGTCCATCGCCGGTCTGTACGAAGTTGCTGGCCCCTGTCACGTCGTTCGGTATGCTGTCGGCCACGGAGGAAGCCGGTGTCGAGCCGGCGATCGTCTCGAGAGGCGAGCCGTTCTTCAGCCAATACACCTTCGGTTGGGGCACCCCCAGTGGCGGGGTGCAGCGGAGTTCCGCGTTCCGTCCAGCCTCCACGGACAACGAGTACGGCGGCGACAGGAAGTGCTTCTTCAGGTCTGTGCACGAGGACCACCAGGCGAGGGCCGGTGGTAGGCTTTTTTTTAATATTCAGCCGGGGAAACACGAGGCACGAGAGGTCGACGAGACAGCGGAGGGAGGGGGGAGATAGCAGCGAGGGAGCAGGGCACTCAGCGATATTAGGCCGCGTGTATAAATGCAGGGGTGCTTTTATAGGCCGCGTCTCTATGCTCTGCATTCGAGCAGAGCACACTGGTCAGGAAAGGCAGAAAAAGATTTTGCTCGATCCGCGAGGCTGTCGAGGGTTGCTGCTGAATTCGTGCGCCAGCCAACGTCATATTATTCGGTGTGTGGCGGATACGCGGAAAAATAGCCGCTTTTATATATCATTTGTGAAGGGAACGGTGTAAGTAAAGTAAAATGGCGTCGAGTACTCTCCCCTGATCCACTCTGTAACATTCTTGCGCCGCTGTCTAGACCACCTCGATGCTATGTTGTTATCAGAGACGTGTTTTTAATACGTGAATGGGAAGGACGAAATCGATTGGATGTGGAGATCATGCTGGAGAATGATTTTGGGAGAGACGGATTTCGTTTTTTTAAAAAATTGTTGAATTGAATTCTTTAAAATTTGGAAACTACACTTAGATGTGTAGATTTGCCATAGATAGTTTTCAAAAATATCTCCAAGTTACAAGAATACTTTAAAAGTATCGAGTGTTATCAATTTTTATATCGATCTTATTTAATATGTTTTGTGAAATTTTTTCATTAAATTATTATTATTATTATTATTAAAAAAGCAAAGTAGATTTTCTGCAAGGATAATAAATATTCGATAAATATAAAAAATAAAGTTGTAAAACGATAAAAAATGCAACAAAATTCAAAATGATTGAGAATGATACTTGTTCTTGTGAAAAAAAAATGGATATATAAAAGACATTTTCACACTTTTTAAAAAAGTTCATGAATAGCAAAATCTAAAACACACATATCGATGATTTTAAATATAATTAACATTGAAAAGTATTCTATAAAATTGTTCAATATTAATTTTAACATATTTCTAACATATTCAAGATATACTTGGAGTGTTAAATTTTAGAAAAGCTTGAAACCTTAAGGATTAAAGGAATTTATTTGTTTTATATCAATCTAGATAATTGAATCTAATATTTTTGTTTTCAGAATTTCGTTTAATTTTATCAATATTCTTAGAAATCACGTTCGCGGTTTGCTCGTTCTCCAATTCCAGCAATAAAGCTTGGCGCGAATCATCGTTCTAGACGTGCAACAAAATTACCGTCATATTATTAATTAAACCAGTCGGTTTTCTCAAGTGGATCGCGCAGAATAGCACGGTATTCGACTACGAAACATCACGACGATCGATACGCCGCGTATTCAATTTCGAAAGCACGTCCGTTTCCTGTTTGCTAGCAAATACGGATTTAATTCTATGTCCTGTTTGTCTCCTGTGTATTTGCGCCCCACGTCTGAGAGAAAATTGCTCTTTCGACTCTTGAACTTTCACCTATTTTTGTGGGAATAGCCTCTTCGATTTCGTCGATCCGCAATGGAATAGAAATAGAACTATGAAAGGAAAAATAAGAAAGAAGAGAGACTAAAGAGTGTTTTTGATACGAGCATTGGTTACATCGAATGATTTTAGTGAGTGATTTATTCTATTAAGGAACACTATTCATTGATAATGAAATTTTGCAAATTATTTTGTGATTGTAAATGTATGTCATTGCATTGGAAATTAAAAATAAAAAAAACAAATTTTTCATCAATTGAATAATGTTCCTTTATTAATTAGTAATTATTTCATAATTATTACTATTTTACATAACAATTAAATGATAAATTTTCTTTTTCCTTCTTTCTGAAAAAATTATTCACGTATTAATCAGTTTTTCATTTTAATTCCACCAATAAAAATTTCATTTCTTCAATTACATTTATTTAAACAAAAAAACTATCTTAAAATCTCTTTTTTTAAATCGAACTAATATTTTTCGTTCAAATCTCTAATATTTCCAACTCAATTCACAATCTTTTTCAAATTCTTTCTAGATTCTTTTTCCATCAAACCGTCAGACACTCACAATTAGTCTCAAAAGTCGCGCGGATCGACTCGCATTGTCATGCAACTCTCACCATCTCGATTCACAGGTTACCGTTCCAATTTACATGGCAACAATACACCGACTCACCCCCACCTCCCTTCCCCCATAAAAATAAAAAAAAAAGCAGAAAGAAAGAAAGAAACAAAATCGAGCGAACGGTGATCGGAAGGGTGGCTCACCGATTCTGTATTCACAGGTGTTTGCTTTGCAATAGAATATCGATTAGATTTTGGAACTCGGGTTTACGCGTCACGAGATATTCGGTGAAAACAAGCGAGCGCGGCATCCCTCGCGCCGCAACCAAGCTAACCCTCGCCGACAGCCAAGCTTACCGGAGTGAATTTCGCGGCGGGTATCTCGAAAACCCCTGTTCCAGAGCCGGCTCTGTGCTAATCGGGTTAATGAAGTTACGTTTTATGACCGATTCCAGGTGCTAGTTGCTCCCGGCCATTTTCTCTGTCCGACCGCCGCTCAAGCTAAACCCTCCCCCTCCCCTTTCACAGCTCGCTCGAATACATGCTACAATTGCGCGTTAATTCGTTCCCATCCGCTTTCCCTTCACTTTTGTATTTTTTTTTTTTTATTCTCTTTTGCTTTCTTTCTTTTTTTTTTTTCTTTTTTCCTCTCGCCCTTCTCTCATTGCACCATTGGAATTATGAAGACTATTAGTCGACGAATCGTTCGTTTTAATTACATCGTAACATCCTGTCTTTAATGGAGCAACCTGGCGATAAAAGTTTAATAGGAATTTTTTTTTTTTAGGAACTATATTCGAAGGTTTTAATTTGGTAATAAAGGGAAGGTAGTTTTTATTTAGGGGTTTTATTCTTGGGACGAAAATTTGATTTGGTTAGGTTGATTGGAGGGGAGGATCTGTTCGATTAATTTTTCCCTACGTTACGTTGGTTTGTAATCTGTTCGTGTGATGAAATATACAGAACTATCGTGGGGAAAATCGTGGAAAGGAACGAATTGGAGGGTAGGATAAATTCACTGTTTCGGGGATAATTGAGTCTTCTTATTATTTGTTATCCCTACGAATTAGTTATTCAATGTCTACGATAGATTGATGTATAATTTATTTTTATAAAAGTATTCTCATTTTCAAAAAAAAAAGTAAAGAATTATTATTTACTTGTTTGAGTTGGAATTTTTTATTTGAAATGTTTAATTTAATTTCCACACATTGAACTTTTTCCATTATCGTATCGTAAAACAATTTTAAATATAAAATTGTTATCGTATATATAATATTTAAAATATTATTCTCCTTATAAAATCACGATTAAATTTTTTTATAAATAATACAAAGAAATAATATCATTCACGTTATTTTCACAAATGTTTAATCCCTTTAAAAACTTTTCATTACAAAAACTTTTACTAATAAAAGCAAACAACTCGAAACACTCATAATATTTTATTTTACTTGACAATCACTGCTTTGAAAGTATCGTAAAGTTTCCTTTGATGCCTCATAACGTCCCTTAGAAGAGCTTAATTTTTATCTTTATTTTCACAAATCTTTGATATTAAATCGGAATAATCAAGAGGGATAAAAGAGGATCGCATTTTATAAAAAGTTCTTTAAAAAGGGACGGAAAAAACGCTATACTTCTCCAACAGGCAAATAGAAAACCGACATAATCTTGGTAACTTCGTATTTTTGTTTCAAATCGAGTCTCGAAAATGCGATTTCGAAGATCCTTTCGAGTATCAAAAGCGGGGAAGTACGAAAAGGGACGGTCTCCTAGTCAAGCTCGAAGGGAAGCTCGAAGAGGAAAAAAGAGAGAGGAGCCGAACGGATAGATTGGAGAGTGTTCTCTACTTACAAGCGACCTCAACCGTGGCAGGCTGCCCTCGAATCTGACCTGGTCCCGACCATGCCACGCACTCGCACTTGAACCTCTCCCTACCGAAGTACTCCTCGACCTCATTCCTCGTCACGTTCAACTCGACCTCGACGACCCTTGTTCCGGTACGAGGGTCGACAAAATCCTGGTGCTGCGACCGTTCAGCCCGGTCACCGTTACAGCGAAAATACACCTGCAATGCAGCGGAATAAGACGGATGGTAATTGGCGAAAGGGGCAAGGGGAGAGCACGGTTGTCCACGTCGTTCTCGAGTGGTTAATAAGGGTGGAGAGGAAAATGACGAAGGGAAACGGCCAGAGACGACTTAGGCCAGACTTGCCACACGAAAGTGTGAAACCCAAAAAGGTATCCTCTCTCTCTCTCTCTCTCTCTCTCGTGGTGAAAAGTGACGCCTTTGTTACACCATTTTTAACGTTCTATCTAGCGAATTCTATTGTTTCGTAGAGTACGGGGATCTAACGAGATCTTAGTAGGTTATTTCGTTGTAGAGGTTGTTGCTCGATGAACCGCTGCAATTTTCAGGATTTTCAGGAAAATTGGGACATGCGAAGTAGTGTTTCCAAGTTCTTTGAAGTTGGCGAGGTTCATTAAAGTGAGATTTCAAGCAGCGTTTGTACAGGGATGAAACTTTTTTACATGAATCGGATGTGTGCGCGTCAGGGAAGGAAGCATGTTTCAAGCTAGTGCTATTTATATTTTCGTCTCTATATACGAAAATTTATCGTAGTTTCTTTCGATTTTGATATTTTAAATGAAATTATTTAACTAATCTTATCTAACTTAATTTAATTGCAGCTCATTCTGTCGAAAAATCATTAATTTGGAACTTAAAATTATTGTATGAAAAAAAAAATATGCGAAACGATATTATATTATTCAAATTTTCTTTTTCTTTCATAGAATTAATAACAGAGAATAAGTTTTATAAAATTCAATTTTTCTTAAACCAATAATTTTCTGACATAAATAGCATATAATAATATTTTTTTTGCTGGAAATAAGAAGCTGCATCCTTTCAAGTACAATTCCATTCAAAAAACCAAAATTAACCTTCAAAATATAACTTCTGTTTATAAAGAATTGTAATATATCTTCCAAATAATTTTTTATATAAAATAATAAAAACACTAATATTTTTTGCATACTGTGAAAATTTTTGTGATTGAAATTGATTGTTTCATTTACATTATTTAAAAAAAAAAAAAAAAAAGGAAACTATCCTCGAACGCATGCATATATCTCAGCAAAATTTAAAAAAAAATTAAAAATAAAAACATTTTTACTACGCACGTCTGTTGCAATATAAATATTTATACGCAATATGTCTGACAGTTGTATCAAAATTTTATTTTTCAAATTCTGTCTATACTAAATTTTTAGATCTATTTGTTACCTGAAGAGCATGAGCTGCGCGGCAATGAAGGGTCGCAGGTTTCCCCTTCACCACGAACGTGTCAACAGGCTCGGCCAGGAAGATCGGCAACGAGCCACCGGCGATAAGATCGATATCGCTGGTTATCGTCGCGCTCTCGTAGTCACCGTAGTCATAATCGTCCACGGGATAATTATCCTCATCATCCTCCTCCGCGTCCTCCTCCTCCTTCGTGTCTGGAAATAAAGGGTGAGATTTTTACGCCGCCGGTTTTCCTTCAAATATCGAGCGAAAGATCTTTACAGAGTTTTATTGAATGAACGAAACGATAAAAGTTGGCGAAAGTGGGGTTTGAATGATTAATCCAATTATAGGAACTCGAGGGAAGTTCCCGCGAACTATGAATAAATGATCAACGTGCGTAACTTCGGGCGCATTAAACGCGGGGGAAAAATGAAGGTTGAAAGAGAATAGGGTAGGCGCAGAGTGTGTAAAGAAGAGAATGGTTCTAATTTTATGTTATTTTCATGGTCGAAGGTGCTTACGGATTAATTGGTATTTCCTTCCATAATTTATAAACTACCAAGGTAAAATGTTAAGTAATGTAGAATTCCTCCAATTCTTACTTTCTTTTCAGATTTCTCGTGATCTCTTAATCTCATAGATTCTTTCACATAAACTTTCAAACAATCCAATCAATAATTAGCTAATAATTCTCAAAGGAAAATTTACGATTTCTTAAATTTCATCCCACATCTAATAAGTAATCCATTCGTACAGAAACGATCATTATTTAATAATAACAATAGATTATAATTTAAAAACAAATAAAATCCTTCTTCCTTCCCTCGAGTTACAGAGCGTTCGTCCATTTCCACTTTAAACACTCGATTGAACATCGTGACTAATACTCGTATATAAAATAACCCGCAAAGAGTAAATTCAAGAGCCAATTCCGAGGGACCCGATCATCTTCGGTCTCTAACAAGCGAACTCTCTACGCGCGCTTGATACCCAACTCGATCGAATGTTTCTCCCAAGCGCGACACGGTAAATTTAGACGTCGCGCGATGGAAACGGTAAAGCCCGGTTTAACGATGCGCACGGGATTTTACGTCGTGTATCAGTCAGCGCGATCCACTCGCCTAGGGTATATCTTTTAGTCGTTTACGTTTACATTTCTCTTTTATCCGCGTTGCACGCCAAGTCCAGCCCCGAAACTTTATTACCCGGCACGGCTAGGCGATCGCGACTCGCTTGTTTGACTTGAAGCAGTAAACCGGGAGACGATTACCCCCGTTGTCACGCTCGCGGGAAAACATGTCACGATCCCGAGCCCCGGGCTTTGTAGAATATCAACGTTAGCACGAGTAAATTCGCCACTGCGAATATATCTCTTTCGAATGGGGGATGTTTGGGTTGGTGGTGTTCTAACGCGCACAAGTGTAAAGTTTTCACAGCAGTTGTTAAGTTTTAGCTCGCATCACAGAGGTTGATTTCTCGTTTTATTACCACTCTTGCTACATTTTTCGTGCGTATATTAACGCGAGAGAAATTGTTGGCTTGCCGAGCTTCTTATGGGGATTTGAGAATCGATTCATTTCGACTTTTACGATCCTCTTTTTCGGGGATCCTCTTCTTCTTCTTCTTTTGCGAGAAATTTACTCTTCGAAGAAAATGTATCGAGTTTTCATATAAGTTAATTTCGTGCAATTCTGTACAGTTAGATATAGATTGTTTCGCCGAGATACGAATTAATTCGTTTCTTCGAATTTATTTTTATCTAGAGATGACATTGAATTTTTTCGAGCGAGGTTTTTTTTTTGTTTTATCGATTTTTGTGAAATTATTTTGCCGTTTTTTTCGAGGATCCTATAGGCTAGGAAAATTTGGGAATTAATTCACTCGGAGCGTATTTTCGCGATCCTCTTTCCGGGATATGATTAATTGCCTCCAGTGTCGCGGACGCGTAGAATCAACGGCTAGGTTAATTTGCATTCTGCTCAGTTTTTGGTTACGTGTTAATCTTCGACGGTGGATTCAAAATACAATGGAACCTTTATTAATTTGAACCATGTATTTTTATCATTTCTTTTTCGATCGGGTTAATTGCGAAAATCATTTATAAAAGGAATTTTGAAGGGGAAGTTCAATAAGTTTATAAAACTTTATTAATAATTGGAAAAGTTTTGGATCTGGTTTTCCTAACCAGTTCAAGACGTATCGTGATAAGCAAAGTTTTCACGGAACAGCAATGCAAACGCGGCAAAAGTTCGCTATACCAACTGCAAACACCAACAACTCCGTAACAATTGAGATCAAACTGTTGTACAGCGGATGTATGGGAGGAAGGAATCGCGTTTGATACGAGGTTTCCAAATTGCAAACTCCAACCCTCGAATCACTATTTTCCAGAAGAACTCGCGATCCAAAAATTTAAATTGGTTAAACCCGGCCCAGACACCGTCTACTGCAAACCATAAGCCGCGTGGTTAAAATAAATCATCCTTACTCTCGAGGGTGCTGGCGAGGCGTAGAAGCGCGAGAAGCAGTATGCTGATCTTCAGCTCCATCCTCGGCTCACATCTCACTGAACCGTATCCCTCAACCACCTTAAATCTTAATCATTCAATTTGCACAATCTTGCTTAAAATTTCAAACGGCTTCACCCGTTGTCCATCTTCAACCTCCAAACTACGATCAACCTCCGAACATTAACTCTTCACATTGCTTCGAAGAAAGAAGAGAAAGAAATATCCCGATAAAACGAAAAAGAAACAAACCAAACCAAATTAAATATCTAAATTATTTCTTCCCTTTCTTCGAAAATTAAAGAAATAGAAAATAGAAAGAAAGCAAGCAAACCAAGGAAGAGAAGAGGATTAAGCGTTAATTGCAGTTTCAAATTACATGACGCGCGCGGTGCGGTCGGCTGCGCTTCCGTTCGAGCGTGCCGCGTAAGCGCGAGCAAGACGAGAGGGACACGTGACCGGGAAGACCCCCGATGCGCGCGCGATCCTCGTCGAACGGAGGAAACGGTGGGTTTCCACGGGGGTGAAATTCGCAAATGGAGGGTTGGCAGCGCACGATCCTCGCCGCTCGGCACGCGGTAGACGACTGAACTTGCCGACGTGCGCGCACCTCTATATATATATATATATACATATATACACATCTCGCTTCGATAGCGTCGCTCTTCTTCATCCCCTTGTCGTCGGGGGTGGCGGTGGTGGCGACGCCGCTGCCAGAGACGCGGAGGTGGTGGTGCGGCGCTACGGTTTGGAGAGGATGCCGGAGGCTGCGCCTTCTTTCCGCGGCGAGGAAAACCTTCTTCCGCCGCGGCGAGATCAGACGCGTGGCCCGCTCTTCTCGCTCGACCACCCTCCACCCTCCACCGATCCTCTTGTTTATCTTTATTTCCTCCTCCTATGAATGAGGGGAGGGGATGGGGGTCTGGACAGAAGAGGGAGGGGTAATTCGAAGTCAAACGAGTCACGTCACGCGGGCAACGTTCCAATAAAGTTGTTGGGAGGTGGAGATTATGTGTTTGGAATGAAATGAACCAAGGTTGACGGGGGTTGTGAGATATACGTGATATAAGTGATTCAGATATGGGGGAGGCTTTTAAGGTTTTTTTTGTTTGTAGATCTCAGTGCAAAGTTTCAGAGAGGATGAGGTGGAGAGATAATTTGGAATGAAATGAACCGAAGATGAGGTTTTGTTGAGGATTGAAGAAGTTGGGGGGAGGGGAGAGAGATGTGAAAAGCAAGCAGTTTACGGAATTCTAAGAGGGCGAGGTTTATTAAAGATAATTTCGAAAGAAACGAGTTGAAATTGTGTTTGGAATTTAAAAAGATTATTGTAGATTCTATCGTATATAGATCTAAAGGAATACAAATACAAAATATAGCAAAAGATGTAAAAAGGATATAAAGGATGAGGGATAAGTTTTTTTTTAATAAGAAAGAAGAACTTATTTAAATTTAAAATCTCATTTATTGCGAGGAACATTAATATTTTCGTCTTCCAATCGATCGAGGGTTTAATTCCAGATCAGAAATCTAGATCTGTAGGATGTTAAAAAAAAAAAAAAATGATATTCCTTTCCCTAAAAAAAAGTCTCTGTCCTCTGGTGGCCCGCAACGAACACTTATATCTTCTCTCGTTAAAATTAGCAAACCTAAATTAACACCGCAAAGGATCCAATTCTCCATTCCTTCGAGATCATTGTTACCACGGCTTCGTGCGGCAGGTGACCAGGTCGTCGGGGATCGAATGAATATCATTGTGGAGTACGGTCATGTTGCACGAAGGCGGTAGAAGTTGATCATCGTTGAAGAGGATCCTCGCGGGAACGTATGGGATTTCCTATGGGTCGATCCCCGGCCAATCCGCTCGAACGTGAAATCGGATCCAACCACAGGAACGAGGTTAGAAGCGTTGTCGATGCCTCGCGACATCCCTTTCCAAGGAGGGGTGGCCGTGTAACGGTAAACTAGCTTTCGAATCGGTTGGTTATGCCTCTAAGAAACCGATATTCGCCTCGATGTAAATAAATCGCGTTCCTGGGGATCTGTTTCCGTTCCATCCGCCAGATTAACTTTTGTCGACGTGATCGTTGACGAGGATACCCAGGTTCAGGTTACTTGTTACTCTCGAGGGATTACATCGATTCCTAACGTGAAACGATGATTGGGTTCATGGTTTGAGAGATATTGAAATTGAAATTGAAAAAAATTTAAAACAGGAGGGATAGATGTTACGTAGAATTCAGAATTGGAATTGAAATGTTTATGGCACGTATCTAGAAAATATACATTATCGTGTTTAAATTTCTTTAATCGTATTCGTACATTCAAAGGAGGATACATTGAATGAAATTTCATCATATTAGATGAAATAGACAAACAAAATAATGATACAAAAAAATAAAATATCATGGACCTGTTTTCAATATACCATTAAATTTCATCGAAAATGTAGATCAGTTTCAAGACTATTGAATGAGGGAACAAGAATGTCATATTGTAAAAAAAGAAGGAGTTATGAATATTTTTGGAATTTATCGCGTATTATTATGATTGGTCTGTTTCACAAATGATATATAAGTCTTAAAGTCGAATTTTCTGTCTGGTGAATCTTTTTACACGGACTTTTGCTAACAGAGTAGCTTCCTGGACAAGGTTCCATCAAAGAACCGCAAATTAATGCAAGCCATTCCCGACTTCCAAACTCAATTCCGAGAAAACTCACTCTACGACAGAATTACTCAAAGGGGAAGCGGAGGAAAATGAGTTAAAAGTGAGGAATGTAATAAAATCACTCTGACATCATCATTTGCACTTTGCTGTGGATCACTGGACACTTGATAACATCATGTATCACATACACATCACATGACATTCCAACTTTTTCATAACGAATATTGTTTATTTCCATGAAATTTAACATTACTTAACTCAAGATTATACATAGTATAAAGAATGATTAACTATTTTTGCTCGATACATTTTTTGTATTCTTCTTTAAACGACAATTCATTTAAATTATGAACAAAAAAATTGATAAAATTGCATCAATTTCACCGAAAAGTATTTTCTAATTTTAAATAAAAATTAATCAAGACTTCTGATACAAAGAAATCTCAAAAGAGTGTAATATCAATAACAAATGCCTACTGACTTTAAAGAAAAAAATCGATCACAATAAGACCTTAAAAAGCTACAAACGAATAAATAATCACACATAATTGTATCCCACTCCAAATTTATCACATTTATCAAATATCCGACGACTTATTTCCATCCAGGCTACCGTGGTTAACATTCCACATCTCATAACTTATCCAATTCTCCCCTCAACTAGCAGGAACAACTTCGAACAACAATCTCCATTTAATCACATCCCGCGGTTCAGCTGCGATTAATGCCACCCCCGTATCGCAGATTAGCGAACGTTCGAAGTACACGAGTGCACGAGACGAGCATTCGAGACGAGCACAAGTTCCTCCTAATCCAGATAAACGCTCGTACACGCTCATACCGAGCCGAATGTATCGAACCTATCGAGACTCGACTTACATCGATGCTTCTCCGCTGGCTATTCCGCGCTTTTACGCGCCTCTTAAGCGATTTAACGTAAACACGCGTAGCGATTTGTAAGGGGGTTTATGTCACCCTCGAGAGGAATACGCGCGCGTGACCCGTCCAAGGGAGGGGGGGAGATGGGTAGAGGAACGAAAGAGAAAGTGGCGGAGGGGTGGAGAAGAATGGGACGGAACAATGAGGGTGATACGAATGGGGAAGAAACGGAGGGCGAGTGGAACAAAGGAGAAATGAGGAGGAAAGAATAGGATATACGATTGGATAGAAGGAAGGGTGGGTTTGGATCGTGACGTTTTGGAGCCATCGAGACGTTTTGTGCGACGATATATGATTGGTAAGATTTGAAGGGTGCGTTTACTTTTCGAAGAAGTGTAGCCAAGATGGTCCGATATATGGAATGCTGATTCTACTTTGGGAGTGGAATTAGAGAGAATGCACAGACTCACGTGTTATCCGTTATTCACTTTTTTGCGAAGAATACACAATATTTGATTTTGATAGTAAAAAAAATTAAATTGTTAACAATATTTTCTTTTTATTGTATGTCCTATTATTTATTGTGAATTAACTGTACGAAAAAGGTGGATATACAATATTTGTATTCAACAAGCCATCATTGTATTGATGTATTGATTCGATGAATAGATGTGATATATATACGTGGTGATTAGCTAGTGGATAAATACATTTGATAGGAATAATAATCATATTTATACTTCATAATCAATATTATTCTAGAATTGTAAACGTATACGTTGTCTAGCCAATGCGAACATTTACTAATCTCGTCGTAATAATACAAAAATAATCTTCTCCAATACATATTTTTCTCCGGATATTAAAAGGATCCACGATAAGATAAAAGTTAAAGCGACATTCTCAAATGCAAACGCAATTTGAAATAATTTACACAGTACTCAATGAAATGAACACAGTAATAGAAAGAAAATCTCAAATATTCCAATTTTATCTTTTCTTCTTCGCGAGCTCCATCTACTACTCTGCCAAACTTCACCAAAGGGTAAAATTAAGGAAAGAAAAGAAAAAAGGGAAGACAAAAACTGGAGCACAAGAGGCAGAAGGAAAGAAAGAGGAAAACCACGAAGAAAGGGGACAATGGAAGGGAACAGAAGCGAGGGAAACAATCTGGCTGCACGAGCCCGCGGCTAGATCGCAGAAAACAACGGAAGAAAGCTCGTGCTCGGTTGCCAGCCACGCTCCACGAGCCGCGACTAATTGCGATCGCTAATTTCGCGCCCGAGTAAAAGACAAGGCATACAGGGTGATCATCTTGATTTTTATCACCGTAGATGGCACGTTAATACTTTATTTTTCTTTTCTTTTGTCAGAGAATATCAAGATCGATTAGTTCGATAAAAAAATATACGATTCCATTTTAAAAAAACTATAATGATCATTCACACGTACTCTACGCGTCAAATTTACAAAGAGGATTGGCAACATCAGGAATCTATCCTTCCTGAAAATTCAACTCTATCTAAAAAGATTTTTGCTTTCGATAACAATAGTGGCGTAGAAACGAGACGGTAATATCTGGTGAATCACCCTGTATACACACCCCGTGGATAAAAGTTGGTTCACGAAGAAAAGGCGATTGCTTGCTCGAATAGAAGAACGTAGTGAGTGGTGGGTGGCAAGGTGCTCGTGCATTATACGTTTGAATAAATTACCAACGCGCTCGTTTCGAGCACAGCACGTGATATATCATGTTAAATCGAGATAAGCGCCGTGCCGGTTGGAATTATTAACAGGCCTGGCCCTCGAGGCTTTGGCGAGCGTTCGACTGCCTATTGGAAAGTGGAAGGACGAAAGTCTCGCGCGACGTTTGCCTTTGTTCGCGGAAGCGTCGACGCCTGCCCTTCCACGAGTTGAAATATTCAGGCGTGGAGTGCGTTTCCGGTGAGCGGAGACGTCGAACGCTGTTCAAAGTTTCGAGAAAGGACATTGTGAAAGGGAAGCTGTTTGCTCCGGGAAAGTGGAAACAGTATGGAGGGTGCACGTTGACCTGGAACGAATTCTTTTTTCCTGATTTCGTTTGATTTCCGCTTTGGTTGTAAGCGCGAGGCGCGCTTTGTCGAGTTATTTTTTGACAGTGTATACCGTTTGGAGTTATTTAATATTTTATATTCGAAGGGGAAAAAGCAGGAAACAAGTTCGGGTAACCTTCTCCGTTTATAATTTGATTTTTATAAATATAATAAAAATATATATCGTTATTTATTTTGTAATTATAAATTTTGTTAAAAAAAGAAAACGAGCTTTTCGTTAATTACACTATATTCTTAATTACTTTGCTATTCAGGATGATCATAATAATTCATACTGCAAATGGGATCAAGAAGATTCGATGGTTCGAAATAAGAATAATAAAAAATTACGTGGAAGATTTAATTTTTTAATCAAATTTGAGAAATGAAATCAGATGATTCTTTATAGTATATGAATAAATTGTTAATAGAAAATTATTCTAAATGAAATAAACAAAAGATATAAAATATATTTTTCTCATTAAAAATTAGTTCGCAAGAGAATCAAATTTGAAAATTCATCGATGCGACTTCTTCAATCTCAAATGTTCAATCATATTTTTTTAAAAAACAAGAATTTAACTTATAAAATTTTGTTCTATATTTTTTATTTACATGTTGAATAATCGTTATTGACGAATTTATTCGTATCAAACTAAAAATTGGTTAATTTTGTTTATATTTAAAAAATATTCAAACATGATTGAAAACGAAGCTTCATATTAAAAAATATCATATTTTCGTTTCATTTTGAACCATATAATCTCATTTATATCACGAATAACAAACAACTCTGTATAAAATCATTCGTATTTGTACATTCGAAAATTTTATAATCGTATCAGAGAAATAAACAAAGTATTGTTTCTTCTAGCGACTCGATCCTCGAAATGATCAATGCAATAACAATTTCCTTGAAAGTTTCCAGACATTCGATGTATCATTGCACTTTATGCATATCAAAGAGCCAATCGATAAACCGCGTAAGTCTACCCAAACCACGCTAAGACTATCGTCGACACATTGGTCGATCTCTCTATTCCATTTTCGTGCAAATTGCACCGATCTACGATAACCGTTCCGAAACTCGAATTACACGGAAAACTGTTTCCACGTTTGAACGGTGCCTTTCGCGGGATTACACGTGCGATCATGCCTACATCTAGCCGAAATTAAATATACAATCGTGGCGTCAATCAATGGTATTCAGTCTCCGGATATATTTAATGTTTTGATTTTTGTTACCGTCCCAGATCACATATAATATGATAAATTATCTTCGAAACGTCGACCATTCATGTCATCGATATGATTTAACTGACAATTGATTTACATTACATACAATTAATAATGGTAATTATTTAGAAATACAATCTTCTCGTTAATTTCAATGATTTTAAAATACATTTCATTCTACACAATAGATTTTCCGAGATATTTACAAATATTAAATAAACTGATAAAACCTAAGGTAATCTGTAATCCATTAACTTTTTACTTTATTGTTTAAGTTTATATAACAATATGGTAATCGTTAAATGACTATGCATGCCGGAAGGTAAAGTCGAACAGTTCAAAACGATGATCTTGATGATATGTTTCATCGAAATCGGTAAGAATCGTCACAATTCTAAACTCATAAATATTTATCAATCAAAAAAAAAAAAAAAAGAAAAAACCTGACAAAATATGCATTCGTTTCGCGCCATTTGAATACGAAAATAGTGAAAATAATCGCGTCAACGAGTAATCAATCCGTGTCGGCCAAATGAATTATCCTGGATCCGCGTACGAACGCCTTCGAGTCGCGGCTGGGTCAATCGCGACCACGGTGTCTTTAACCTCTTGCGCCTTCCGCAACGTGATCCGCTTCCGTTATGGAACCGGATCGGGATTATCCGTGTTTAATGATAGAGCGGATCGTTACGCGTATATACACCATCGTGCTCGCCATTTGTGTTTACCATCCATGGACACAATTAACGGGGCCGATTTAAACGAGATCGCCGATATGTGTGCTTAATGACGCGAAACGCCATTACGCAGTATAAAACCGTTTGTTTGCACGTAATCATCGCGCGCGCCACGTCTCTTCCCGGCCGCGATTTCAGTTATTTCGCCGGCCGATCGTTTTCATTTTCGCTTCGCTTGCACGCACGTTCGCTCGATGCGTTAATAGATTTCGGTTGTTTCATAATTTCCAACTGCGTTGCGCGGAACAGGTGGGGACGAGGGGGTAGAATTAGTCGTGCGAAATTACATTGGGACCGCCGATTGGTGGTTCGAGTTGTTAACCATTTTGTAGTCATAGGTGTCGGGAAACTTTGTAATACAATTACCTTTGTGTTCTTGTTTCATTTAGCCCCGAGCCCACTTTTGCGAATTCGTGGTGGTGGCACACTCGTTCGAATCAAATTTCAATCTCTTTTCTTCGATTTAATTATAATAATCCGAACCGTACGAGTATCGTTTATTGGGAAAAAGTTTTTTTCGTGAAATGGTACTTGAATGTTAATTTATTTAAGTTTTCCCTTCTCTTTCGTCGTAGAGCTGGGAGTGAAGTCGAGGTATATACGTTCTAATGTGATAATAATATGTTTTTAGTCTAGTTAGAAATTCTTTGATATTTATATTCACTTGATCGTGAATTTTCTGCTTTCTACTTACAATGAATTTTTAAATAAAAGAAATTCCATCGTTTCCTAGTTATTTCTTTTTCAAGATTCATTTATATATATATTCTTACGTAACTTCCCCCTTTGTAACTCCTCAACTATACAATCTCGGTACAACCCAAGCCTGTAACTTTTCTTGCGAAAGCAAAGAAAAGCTCATCCCTCGGAAATAACGTACGGGCGCGTTACATAAAACGTTCCACTTTTACCTCGAGCATAATTCCAGCTGCACAAACACGTTGATTTACAGACGACACAACGTAATATCGATCATCGCAGTAAAGCACGATTGTCCGATCGATCTAGCCAGCTCTTTCTAAGGGGTTGCGTTCCTTCTGTCCCCCATATGAAACTCCTTAATATTTCAACGACGGTGCAGCTGTTGTCTTCGCAAACTCCGAGAAAACCGGCTGTTTCGCTCTCTTCCGCGTCTCGATGACGAAACTGGATGGATGGATGGATGGAAAGGTGGACTGGATCGCAGACGAGGAGAGGGGGATGTCGATAGCTTCCGTTTCGAGACAACGCTTTAGGATATATCGTATCGTCTAATATTATTAATTCAACGACCGCTAAGAGGGGTTCGCGGTTTCGGCCACGAGGCGTAACGGTATGACACTTATTAGCCATCAGCTATTCATGGCGAAAGTTCTTGCGCGCGCGAGCAGGCGGGCACCGTGTTGCATATTCACGCAAGAAGGCGAACGATTAACAATCGTGTACAGGGGCCGAATTATGGAACGTCCTTGTTCCTCGAGAAACGCTTCATTAAGCTCGACAATTCTATCTTGTCGACGATGGACGGGGATGGAACTTTGAGGGGCGGGGACTGTGGACTCTCATAATTATTCCGCGGTTTCGTTTTCGTTTCCGTTTGCATTTGCTGAAGGTAATGAATAAAGAATATTCCGTGAGAGAAGGATGGAGGAAACTTTTTATTGACTTTTCTCTCTCCCTCTCTCTCTTTTTTTTTTTTAATTAAATTGGAACGGTAATACGGATGTATCATGGATGATCGTGACGTCCCTTAATGAGTGGAAGGAAGTAGACAAAAAGTATCGGAAGAAAATTGTGCAAGAGTGCATGAATAATACATTGGTCTGGGGATTACAAAATTATGATAACGACAAGTATCGAGTAATAATTTTTCATGGTACATGGCGTCCATTATTGGTGGTGTACACAATGTATAAAAACTCGTAAAGAAATTCTTCTTCGAGAAGAATCAATTGAATGAGACAATGAATAATACATTTTGTCTTTGACTAGGTACAAGTATCCTAACAATGTACTTATTTTATTATCTGAACATTTGTATTTATTCTTAATTAATTTCTGCTATATATACTTTTCATAGCTAAAAAATAGACTTCCTTCTCTTCACAGAAATAATAATATTGGATGATACTCATACTTTTTCACTACTTTTCCAAAACTTTTTTTAATATAACGATACACACTTAAAACTGTACAATCTTATCTCTCTAAGGAACCAAGGAAAATTATACGCTTTCGAGAAACTTATTCTCCCCGTGAAATTCTCTCCTTTCCCACACGGGTTCTACTTCGTCGATAAGGGAAACGATCTCCAGCCGAAAATATCGCGAACGCTTGTTCCTAAAGTAACGACATCGATTTCGGTACTCGGTTCACGGACGTTCCGCGCTCGTAACTCGACCCGATCTCCTACGAGGTTTTACGAGATGGCCATGTTCGATTCACGTTCCGGAACTGCAACGTGTATGCCGATACACGTCCACGGGGGGGAAGGGGAGGATATACGGAGGACGTGCACACCACCGACACGGAAGTGAAATTCACGCGAGGACGGAAGGGTTGGCCGAGTAAACCGTACGTTTGCATGACCGACCACTCGATTGCCTCGTCGTTCATCTATTATGGCTGATACCAGGTCTAAGTATATCCCCGGATCGTGCCTCTTATCTAGGCGCGGAGGGGAACGGGGAAAAATGCAGGTTTCGAGCGACGATCGAACAGGGAACAAAGTGTCTATCGTGCAAACGCGTTCGAAAGGGGGTGGAGAGAGAGAAAGAAAGAGAGGGTGGAAGAAAAAAGCACGGAGCAGAAGAAACACGATGGTCTCGACGGATCGCTCGTTCGATGTTTTATTTACGCAGACAGGGAGGGGGGATTTCTCGTTCTAAATTTTCTCGGTTCGTGGAAGATGCGATGTTTCCCACAACCCTTTCTATAGACTTCGACCGTTTCTCGTTTTAATCGTATAGGAGAACAGAATTGTCCAACCTTTAGCCAAGATGAGGTTATTCAGGGGTACACGATACACTCGTAGTAATAATAGGAGAGGATAAATAGAAAGAAAAAGTTTTGTGGAGAATAGAGACCATTCTCGGTATTTCCATCGATAGATATTAAATTTGTATAAACAAAAATAGAAAAGTGGAATTTACGCAAAGACTTGTTTTCCTTCCAACTATTATAAGTATTCTCTTCTCCCTATATATATATATATATATATATCAGAGAACAGAATATCACTATTTACTTGAGAATTTAAATGATTTTTCACGATTCTTTTTTTTCAAATATTATTTACAATAAAGAATAATGTTCCCCTATTTGTACAACGTGTATCGTTCACTATACAATAAGGTTACAGAACTCTTTCATAATACTTCCAAGCCTCTCTCGAGAATCTACAATCGTAAGGAATCAGCAGAATCAAACCTCCGATATTAATCCTCCGATTTCGCGAGAGGGGAGGGGCTTTAGTCGCGCAGCGAAATCCCCCAGCATTTCGAGAAGACCACTCGAGATGGCGTAGAATCGTCGAATCGGCTCGTCTAGATCTAAGCCAACGGTTGGCTGGTGTTGATCGAGTCCCCTGCACCCCTTTGTAGGTAGGCGGCGTTAGAAGTCAGACCAAAGATAGAGAAGTCAGCAGCGGGCGAGAAAGGAGAGGGGGAGAGAGAGTCTCGAGAGGATACTCCCGGAGGATTTTCCGGCGTGGAAGGTAGGAAAGCCCCGCAGGCTTTTCCCGGAGCGGAGAGGTCCTCACAATACGTCGTTACGTGGTGGCTAACCCTCCCCTCAGCGAGGGCTCGTCGAGTGGATAATCGTTTTAGGGAGGGCGCCACCGGGCCCCGGCCCTGGTATTACCGCCTTTGTGGACGATGTTTGAACGCCGCCGGCACTCGGGCAATCAGCTCGATTCACAATCAGCGTACTTTCCACGCCGCGGCCGATCGCCACCACGGAAACCGCCTCTCCTCGTCGATTAAGTCCTCGTGCCCACCACACGATGGGGATTCCCCAATAGATTCTAGCGAGCCTTCCTCTCTTTTTTCCCTCTCCTTTTTTTTTTTTTCGAGCGCGAAAAAGGGACGATTCTTGGCCTCCTCTTCTCCCCGTTAAACGCGTATCCCCACCCACGATTTTTCGAGCGAAGGGGGGAACGAAGAGAATAGAAGGCGTTCTTTATTTTCGTTTTCTCTCTTCCTTTTTTCTTCTTTTTTTTTTTATTTTGAAAAGGGAGAGTACAGCTTCCATTCGAATGCAAATTCTTTTTTGTATTTGGAGTGGTGGGAAGAACGTTGACGAGAATTCGATTTATCCGGTGGAATTTAACGGTGGAGGAAAGGTTTCTGATTTGGATAGGAGCGTGCGGACGGTGAATTAAAGAGTTCGTTGATATTCGACTTTTATTGGAATTCTTTGACTCGATTAAACAACTGATAAATACGGCTGTGCGCCGGCATTTATTTCGCGGCAACGCTCGAAACGTGGTATCCGACCGCGACGGGCCGATTAACCCCCGTGAGAAATTGTCAATTGTCGCGTAATCGCGTCGCCAAATTTATTATAATTTATTATCGGGCGAGAGGGGTGGCGAGAGGGCAGCGAATGTATGACAAACTGCAGCCGAGCAAGAATAGCTCCAAGGCCTTAATCGAGATTCCAGACAGAGTACATTTGCAAGTAATGATTAATTCATCGGTTCATGAATTAAAATGTTCACGATCTCCATTGTAACGGTGAACGTTCCTCCTCCATTGAGTGAGCATCGCCCGCCTCGTAGATCCGAGGAAGTTGCGTGCGAATGCAGAGTTAATTTCGGACTCCAGTGGGTAACTCGAGACGGCCGTTTCGTCAATTGTATCTCCGCATAAAAAGATGACAGACAAAATTAGAATTTCATTCTAGCTCTACCAATATTTCGCGAAGGATCCACTCCTTCCGATCCTTAATCGCCTGTATACATATCTCTCCAAACATCTCTGCCACTAATTTCCAAATCATTAGAGAGGGATTACACGTGGCGAAACACAGTAGCGCACCCGATTGCTCGCTATTATTCCAAACCGAGAGAGATCCATGTTGGGGATGTTAAACCAGAATTTCGTCCGGGAAATCCTCCGAGCAAGTTGGGGGTCGAAGGAAGGACGCAGATTTCCAGAAATAGAATCGGTAACGGTGGTTCCAAACGATGGTGGTGGTCGGTAAGCCACGGCCAGGGTTCGAAATTGACGAGAAAATCGTCGTTTCGAACGCGCACGATCGCCCAATTACCTCGTATACACCATTTACATAACGTCCCTTCGGCCTCCACGAGGCAGCGGAAGCGCCATCCCCCGCGTGCGTCGAAGCTTGAGCGCATCGGCACCCTCCACGAAGGCCACGACCTCGCGGCAACCGAAGTAATTACAGACGCGTTTCAGGGAGTACCGGCTGAATACAGAAATTATGCAGATGGTGTAATAATATTCGCCACACGTTTGCTCGGGTCAATATTGAACTAAGCTCGGCCCGTAATTCCTCGCGAAAGACGCGCGCATTCCGCAAAAAACTTGGTTTACGTGGCCCGATCAGATGTTTGATTCGCTCGTGGAAGAAGAGCAGTTTTTTTTATCCATCTTTTTCGCGATCTTTTCGATCATTCCGGGTAATCTAATATTATACGGATATGAATATTTATAACAAGTAACTTGGTTCTTAACGTTAGGAAGAAGAGATTGTATCAGTAATCAGGATTGACAAAATTTTGATCGACATTTACAAATTTTATCGGAATAAGGAGAAAGGGATAGTTTGATTGACACGGAAAAACAATTGTTGCTCTTTTTTAAATAAAGTATTGATGTGTAAATAAAAATATTCGATCGTATGTAGTTGTCTTAAATGATGATTTTAATCCACATTGTGTTCATTTAAAAATACTCTACTTATTCTATTATTGAAAAACAAAAATGATTTACATACGATCTGTTTGCATTCGCTTCACAAAGAAATTATTTAAATTACGTTCTTCGATATCATAGAAATTCGGCTCGATAATAATCAAGATATTCGATATATTCCTCCATCATTTTCATTTTCAACGATCTCTCTCGAAGCAAAATTAAATTTCCACGCGACAGCCAAGAGAAGATTCAGAAAAGAGGCCCGCTTCCCGTTATAATTGTTTCTAGCATCGAGCACCGTCATTTCCCTTACTTAAAAACCGACCAACCCCCATTAGAAACGAGTTCCCGAACAAGGAGGATTCCCCAGCCAGGAATCCGACATCTCGGTCTTTAAAATCGCTTCGCCATAAATTCAACCTCTCCCCGTGACAAGGTCCATTCGCGTCTCTGCCGCGACACAATCGTCGCGGCGTGTGCCGTGCCACTCGAGCCCGTGGCACGGGCTCGCTTGCCTGCGAATCGCTCCATAAATCAGCCGTTAGCGAGTCAATTGAGACGTCGCGAGCACTCTCCTCGCGTCGTTGCGGGCTTTTTGTCGGGTGGCGCGAGGGGTGGCGACCGCGATGCCGGTCGTTAAACGCAGCCACACTCGAGCGCCCAAGTAACGATATGCTAAAACCTGCGTGGGGGAGAACGCCCCCCTCGTTCCTCTCGTCTTCTCGATCGTCAACAACACCGGATAACTCCTTTTTCCACGATTCTCTCCTCCCTCTTCCTCTCTTCCTTCCGTCGTCCAAACGCATTCACACCTCCCCTCTCTTTCCGAAACCAACCCCCCTCCCTCCCTCGCTGCTTGGTCGAAACTTAACTCGGTGGCACAGCCGATGGCAAAGTGGCCTCTCGACGATGAATTACGTCGAAAGCTTCGTTGGCCACGGTGGCCATAACGCTGCCTCGTTACCTATGCGGACACCCTCCTCCCCCACCCCGCAACAGGCGAGTGCACTCGTAAGAAAATATAACGCGCCTTGCGCCCGACGTGCCGCTGCGTGCAGAGAGGGGAGGGGGTTGTAATGACCTATTTAACAACCGTCGTTTTTCGATGCGACGTTTTCGGGGGTTGATCGTGCGTTTTTAACGAGCGACGATTTTTCATCGGTTTCTTTTTCTCGTTTAATGCGCGTTTCGATAAATCGAATGGAACGAAAACGATCCTCAACACACGCGCTTCCTTCGAGAAATATGTGTATGTAGAGAGAGAGAGAGAGAGAGAGAGAGAGAGAGAGAGAGAGAGAGAGAGAGAGAATCGCAAGGTTTGTGTTGAGAAGAGGGTGAAATGTTGGAATTTTACGACACGATAGGGAATGAAATATTAATTTCGGTGGGGGAAGTAGGACGGTCGTTGGGAGCCGGGATCGTATATCGAATCGTAAAATTCAGTCGAGCTTTGCCGCGGTATTTCGCTATGTTTTCCACGTTTAAACGCGTGCCCGCCGGCAATTAAATCGTCGAATCGCGGGCAAAGGTTTCGCAGTTTTTGGGGCCGCGACTCCGACGTTATTATTTAACCTTATCAAGATCGAAAAGTACAAGGCAATAGGGGCGGGCACGCGATATAAACTTGCGCGTATTGTGCCGGGAAAACTATCAACCCTTGCCCTGCAGAGGCTGCGCGATAACTCTCGTTCTCCCTGTTTCTCGTTCTCTCGCGGCCAACCGGCTGTGATTGTGCCGCGAAACTTTCCAATGTGCCGCGACATTGTGTAAATACAATATTTATTGGGCTGAAGGGAGTCACTTGTGCATTATATACACGGAAACTTTCCTCTTCTGAGACACGGATACGGGAACTTATCATTCAAAGTTTTGCGATGGCCTTGATTCCGTGTTATTGATAATTCCGTATCGTTTGTTTGCTCGTTATGAAAGAATATATTTGTCGTTGCGTTATTATGGAGCTCGATTAATTAATCTATTCCATTAATTCAAGCAATTCTAGATTCCAAGTAATTTAGAATAATTTCGTAAAATTGTAAAATTCATGGTAAAGTTTGTAAATATATTTTATATATTACATTGAGTAAAACTGAAATATAAATCAACTTGATTGAAAATTAAGATTTTTTACATTGAATTCCTTTCAAGGGCAAGGAAAATTATTCTTTTTTTAAACAATTACTAATGATATAATGTATTAAGATCTAATTCCTTTTTATAAAAGAAAGAGATATATTTATAATTCAAATTTCGTATTATACAAGAGTGCAAAAAGTTAAAACGTATCTTTTTCATTTCCTTAGAAAAATTTTCATTTTTACACTTACGAGGATACCTTAACTACATTAACTATCGTCTTACTATATTATAATACATAAATTCTCGAACGTGTTCAAAGTGTAGAAAAATAAATTATATTCGAGAGTATTTTATCGCTCCTTTTATAAAATAAAGTTTACACGTTTAAGATAAGGTATCTTAAACAACTTTCGAGACTACTTACTCGAAAAACGAGCAGAATCTTTTCAAGCCACAGCTCTCCCTCGATCATCCGATATCTTAAACGCGGAGAAAACCACTTCGATAGGGATCGAAACTTACGTGTCGAGCCCCTTTATAACATCTCGATCGTTGCCTCGTAGACGCGACGTAGATCTCGATAACAGTGTATCGAGCACAATGGACCATCTCTGTTCCGTCTTTGTTCCCCTCTCTTATTCCTTGTTCCACTCCTATTTCCTCCAGGTAGGTCTGTAAAATTTGGACGAAAACGGGGAACGTATCGGGTGGAATTTAATCATATAAATGGACGAGCGTCCGATGAAAAATAAAAGTTTCACGCGGCCAACCTCCTCCTCCTCCTCCCCTTCGAAACGTTCCTCCCTCGCCGAATTTTTCCGATCGAATTAGCATCGGTGAAACTTTGCCATGCTTGTGAGCCGACCGTACCTTCCTTTATTTTTCCCTCTCCCCCTCTATTTTCCACAGAATTCGAACCACCACTCCCCTGTTTATACAGGACAGCTCCTTTTTTGTCTTGATTCCACGGGGAATGTTGAAGAGATCTCGAGAGAACTGGCCACGAACCTCTTGAACGGAACCTTCGAGTCGAGAGAGAGCTGCAAATTTTACTTCTCTTTCTCTTTAAATACATTTGGTTTTCGATGGAAATATCGATAGAAGCCGAATTTTTTAATACATAATGATAGACGGTGATTGGAAAATTAGCATGAGAAAATTGTGCGCGATATGGTGTTGATACGGTGTTTTTTAAAATTATAAGGGGATTGATCAGCGACGTGTACATGATTGATTAATAAAAGGATTTTTAGATTGCGCATCTCATGAAATTTTTATTAGAATAAATTTTATAAGGATAAATTTCATAATAAAATTGCAAATTAGTTACGTGTCTGTCAATAAAATATTTTTAATATGGAATTTAATATATAATCTCGGGAATTACGGTACAATTCGGGGGAGAGCGATGGAACATTCTATGATTTTAAACGTTTCTCAAGATTCAACGCGATGAATTTTGTTCGTTTAATATAGATCAATACCAATCGCAGTTAACATTTTTTTCCATACGAATTTTAAACATTTTTTTTTTTTGTAGAAAATGGATGAAACAAAATGATAGGACAGTTGTGAAAAAAATAGATGATGATAAATCGAATTCGATTTCATAGGGAAAGTAATGCGTTGACGATAAAAATATTGAAAAAAAATTACTTTTTTTGGGAATATAGTTTCATAAATATAGTAAAACTCGATATTTTACATCGATTTTTATCATTTATTTCCTGAACCTAGAGTGACAGGCAATTTTTACAATTCAGATTCAAATTCAAAACCCCCCTTCCCCCTCCCAAAAAAAAAAATAATATTCAAAAATCTTTTAATTCTCATTCAATAAAAAAAATTCATTCATCTATTTTTTTCACAAGACGTCCTATCATTTTATATGTATAAAATATGAATGGCAATATTTCGTGTATTCTATTTCTTTTTTTTTTCTTTTACGCAGGAAACTTTTCTCAATGCAAATTCCGATGTTATCGAAGTCTACACTGGAAAGTAATAGCGGAAGGAGGCCGTTCTTGTTTTGCTCCATCGTCACGTTTGCGGTCTCCACGGTGTTGTCACGGCAAAGGAACCGTTCGGGAAGAAAAAGACCCGCTGGAACAACCGAAGACACGATCCTGGTTTTTTGGAAGCGCTCGAGAGTGATCGTGCGTGACAATCGTGCTTCCCGAAGGACTGCTCGTGTCTTTGGCAGATATTAAAAAATTTTTTTACAAATTTTTGTATTTTAAATAAATGTACTTACTTACTTGTAAAAGTTAAGAAACAATCTTTTGTAAATTTCTTTATATTTCTTTATATTTATTCATGTTAGAAGAAGATGAGACAAAATGCATAAAGTCACGTACAATTAGATTGTTTCTTAACTTTTGTCAATACATTTGTATGTTTAAAAAATTTGATCAAATAAATAATTTAATATAGAAGAAATGTTGTTATATTAATATTCTTGTAGAAAAAAAAACTCATTTATTTTTATTTATTTTTTTTTAACTATTTTCAATTAAATATTCTCTTACATTTTATACTTTTGAGATATTTATGTTGTTATATTTGTACAGTCACGTGCATTTCAACAAATGAGAACAACTCGAAATCAATGGCGAGAAACTGGCGCCATTCGAAGCAAATAATGTTTCTTTATCGAGCCATAACCTGCGCGTTCGTAACAGTTCGCAAATTCCGGCATAATACGTTTTCCAATTGAAAACCCAATGCAGCCTGCATAAAACATCATTAAAGAATCGTATTCTTGAGATACGAGCGATTCGACGCGGATACGATCCAATCTGCGTATCCAAAAGAGAAATCTATTTGAGCGGACATTCCATTTGGCACGGAAACTGAGAAAAATTTCAGTTTATGGATATTTCCTTGTTTGCTTCACCGCGATCCATTTCATCAAATGATTCTTAATCTTTATCTCGATTATTTATGCCTCTTCTAACAATTTTCCTCCCTGTCAATTTAACATCGTGAAATTGTTTCCAAAAATTATTATGGAGATAAATTTTTTTAAAGATTTCATAAACTTGATAACTTACTCGTATTTAACATCTTAATCACAAATTCCTTCTATAGATCATTTTAATTCTTTAATCGTTTTGAATTATATCAACATAATAGTTTAATCTTTGGATTATCCAGTTAGTTGTATTGCTCTATTTTAAAGGTAATTAATTAAATTATTGCAAAAATTAAGAATACAATCATCATAATGCAAAAAATTTCATGAGATCCAATAAAGATAATAGAATAAAGATACATATTTTTCTCAAAAAAAAAAGAGTTTTCTAATTTTTTATTATTTCTAATTATCCGTTATTTTTAATGATCTAGAATAATAATTAAAAGAACAACTTCAATAATGCACAAATTTTTTAAAATTCGTTTAGTTTCTAAAATAGATGAAATAAATATTTTCACCTTAAACAATAAATATTTCTCACCTCTTCAAAAAGAATAGAAAAATGGAAAAAAAAAAGGATACTATCCTAAGGAGCACTAATACAAACTGTTCATTTTTCTCGAGTATATGTTTGAATCAAGTTCTTTTTAAATCATCGATGCCGTGTCACTCTTGTTCGAAACGAGGCAAACGTTCCCAGCGTTTATTGTCTCGACAAACGTAGCAAGTACCAAGATGAAAGAGCCATGGAACAGCAAATAGAGCGGTCATCCTGCGGCTGAACTTATCGTTCTAAAATGGCAGTCGAAGGGTCGCGATGGGATCGAGGACTTACCGAGTTAACGAACATGGTGGCTACAAAAAAACAACATTCGCTTATATTAATACCTTATACTTCTGTTCATAAAAAAATAAATAGCAGCAACATATGCTTCTTTCGAAATCAATTACCTTTTATTTGAAACATTTTTTAATACATTCAAAAACAAGCGTGATATATCAAACAATACTATTCGGACACTCGGTATAATATATTATGCAATAGATTAGTTAAAAAAACCGAGATTCTCTAAATGATGACAATTTAGATCACGAATTCTTAAAAAACTAAAAAAATGATAAAAAAACGCACTAGGAATGGCAGCTTTCATAATAAAAAGGTAAGTGTGCAAAAAGAAAATATCAAAAAATATATAAAATGAGCGAAAAAATTTTTTAAATCCCTAAAAAAATGGCAACACAAAGAGAAAAGATAAAAAAGTAAGTATGAGAACGGTAAGTGTACGATAAATGTGAAAAAACTTCTTTTAAATTATGTTCTAATAGAAACGCGAATTTTTGGCAGAAGGTATCGTTAGTGCGAAATTCATATGGAAATTTCCAAGAATTTGACGTCAGTTCCAAGAATTTAGGAAAATCTCAGAATTTGACGTCATTTCCAAGAATATAAGACTTTCCGAGAACTCGACGTCATTTCTTGGAAAAATTTTTCGATCGACCTCCTATCGTATCATGTTCTCCTAATACAAAGTCGCATTTTTGGACAAAAATTTTTCTTCG